>NC_049990.1:21993322-21995232 GCF_000003815.2 Branchiostoma floridae | reverse complement strand
ACATACTGACAGGCACTTTGTCCTAGAATTTTGGACAGCATTTGTGCATCAGTCCCTTCTTCTGCAGTAAGGCATAATCATAATCATCTGACGGTCTTCTCAGTACACCACCGTTGCTATGGCTACCGTTGCTATGGCTACCAGAAGCGTCCTTGGTCTCCCCTGGCTCCAGTGAAACTTTGTACAGCTCTGTTGCATCATGGGAAGGAAGATGAAAGTTACTATCCAATCTGATCATCCAACTTTGACTTTCTGACAAACTTCCAGTTCTGGGTTTCTTTTTCAGAGGGAGAACTTTCAAGGTGAAAAGAAATCTATCTTGTTTGCTGATACAATGTAGAAGAAGTATCTGTGTTTTCTCTCTCAAAATCTAATCCAAGAAGGCAAAATGTCATTTACAGCCACCAACTCTGACTTCTTTCTCTGTTTTGATTTTGGAATGCTGCCAAAGAGTTATTTTCTACTTAAATGTGATTTTGTTTCAGTCAAAAAGTAAACTCTAAACTTCTGATATGTCAAAATCTAGAAGTAATGATTTCTTCATTGGAAAGACAGATTTAAAGATGTTTGCAAACAACAAAAAGAAAGTCAGCTTTCAAGAACTGAATGTTTCTTGATTCCAAAGATCACAATTTCAAGTAATGTCAGAATGTACCTTCTGTTTACCAGTGACAATGACATTCGTTTGAAGCAGAGAAAAATGACAAAAATTTGAAAGAAAAGGAAAAAAAAGAGACATTAAATAAACAGCTGGCGTGATAGAAGCAAGGAGTTTTGGGCAGAAGCAAAGCAGTGTCACGTTGGATGATTACTAGATTGAATAACCAACCTTCCATCCCTCCACAAGTCATGTTCCTATTAAAATATCCTTAAACCCAGTCTTCAACATATATGTAGTCACTCGATATGTACAAAGTTCTTCACAACAATAACAAATCTTCATCTAAGGGTAGGTTAACACCTCTGTTAACAGACTTGACAAGACAGACAGTGTAAAAGAAGATATGCCTTCAGTTGGCATATCTAACATTAGTACGCACTGAGCACAAAGGAGCAGGTTTTGTTATTGTGTTGTCTTAGTACATTTTAATACATTCTTTGTAAAAAAATGTGAGTGCTTGGGAAGTAGACAAGTCATAATTTCCAATAATTGTTTGGCAATGTTTTGTAAAAATTTAAATGCTTGGGATCCATATTTTCGAAACTATTTTCATGTTAACTGTGTAAGTACTAACCCAATTCTATCACTTATTCAATTGTGCCTCCCATGAACTAATTATATAGCAGCTCTTGTGATCTTCCGAGAGCTCTTCTTAAACCAGAATAGATACTGATAAAGATACACTTGCAGCAGCACACAAAGCATAACCAACAGTACAGTAATTTTTACAGAACACTGTCTCACAATTTAAAGTCCTTATGAAGTATTACCTTGTCTGCTTGATGTGCTCAGCAGGCTCTGTTGTCTCATCTTACTGGTACTGGTACAGTAAGCTTCAATCACCCTCAGTACTGCTGCATCCTCCTCCAACTGTGCACTACCTGAAAGGCACACAGTATACTACTTTCCTTTCTTCCTAGCAATGATGTTCTATTTCAATTTCTTCTTCTTAGAACATGAATACAGAAATGTTAGAGAGCGAGCCATGCAGTTGAACTATTGGACATCCTCCTCCAACTGTGCAATACCTGAAAGGCACATAGTATACTACTTTCCTTCCTTCCTTCCTAACACATTATGTTCTACTTACATTTCTTGTTCTTAGAATATCAGTACAGAAATGTTAGAGAATGATCCATGCAGTTGTACTATTGGACATACTCCTCCAACTGTGCAATACCTGAAAGGCACATAGTATACTACTTTCCTTTCTTCCTATCAATGATGTTCTATTTCAATTTCTTCTTCT
>NC_049990.1:21988427-21990623 GCF_000003815.2 Branchiostoma floridae | reverse complement strand
TCTTTTCCGTCCATCTCTACTTATGGACTTGCAGTGACAGCTCCCCCTACCTCTTTCATAAGTAGTGCAGCCGAGGGTCTGAGAGGGGGTGCGGGTCTCAGACAGCTGAGCGTCCAGGGGCCATGTCTGGGGGGTGGCTCCAGCTTCTGCATCTTCACACTGGCTGGCGGTGGGGAGGTGGGCTTCAACCGGCTAACGTCAGGCTGTTTGGCAGGGGGGACCTGGGAGGGAAAACAAATAGTTTCTGTGTCAAAATCTATTGTATTTTGCCTACTACAATTGAAAGCACAGTTCACCTATGGTACCATTGAACATGAAACACATGTATTACAGGGGGATTAAACAATCACATTATGTTCATGAAGGTTAGACATACAGCTTTACAATATTCAAGGACAAGTTAATCTCTACAACTGCATAAAATTCAGAGATAATTTCGGGACATTTTTAGCATCACTAGAATGAACTTGCAGAACCAATCATTGGATATAACTGGAAAAGTAACAGGTGTCCACTCGTTCTAGTATTGACTCGCTATCCCAGTTCATTCTGGTAACACTGAAGAAGAGTGATGGATGTCACTCGAAATAGCCTGATGTAATCTTAAAATCCAGTTGTAGCGATTAAATCGTACTTAAAAGTCACTCACATTGTACAAGGAGACAGTAGTAGGATGTTGTATGGTAAGACTTAAGACAGAAGCTCACAGGTGTCAAGAAACACATTATCAAGAGAAAATGTCTTTAGATGCAAGTAGTCAGAGAAGTACGTCTTGAGACCCATACCTTCCCTGAAGGTGGCATTGACGTCTCAGAAATATACAGAACAGTTTCCTGTAAGGTGTTAAACAACACACAGGTCCATGACAAGGGTTGGAGGAAAACAGCAAAGACAGAAAATAGAGGAGAAATGGAATGGAAATGGACAGTCAAAAAGACAAAGTCACATACAAATAAAGTTAGAAAGCATAGTACGATAGTATAGTATAGTATAAAGTCAAAGTCAAAGTAAGTATAGTACAATATGTCTCAAATGTTTATTTTTAAAGAAGACATCTGTTGTATAAGGAAATTGAAGTCTTGTCAACACTTGATATGTGAAAACTTATGTTTTACCACACTAGTGGAGATTGTGGTGTCTCACAGACGTTTGACTTTATAATGGCATCCCCCCGGAGTTTCACACTCTCACCAACCTTGATTGCCGGTGGGACCTGATGTCTCTGTAACGTAGAGGTGGGTGTTCTACTGCTGGCGGGTACAGGGGGCGGCTTACTTGTCACTGGTGTGACAGGGGAAATCTTGGTCTGTTGCTGCAGAAGAGTCGCCCATTCTGCCTGTTCACGCGTCGAGTTTGTCGTCACCACTATTCTCTCTATTAAACTCCCTGCACGGAAAGTCAAGGAAACAGTCTTCATCTGTGCACAACATTTGAAGATTGCTAACTATTGATAGCATTGGAAACAGAAATAAAATGGTACATGATAATTTTGCATTTGCTTGAAGATAAATGAAATGAAGATTTAAGCTGCTGGGACATGTGGTTAATAATTTCCAATCATACATTGTACATGAACTTTGACCAACATTATGTACACAAGATTCTAGTTTGAGCTATGTATGTATATCATAAATATTTATGAGCTGTAGACATTTGTAATTGATACGAATATACATACATATGTTATATATATGCTACATTGTGCTCTATATAATCTAATTCCTTATACATGTCAAGTGATTGTAAAGTGATACCAGTATACAAAACAAAAAACTCACCTGAAATCTCAAAAGCATTCTTTATGTTGTCTACGTCTTCTAATCTGGTAATATTCAAGCCAGACAAGGCAAGCTTTCCCTGAAAAAGATAGAAAAAAAAAACATGGTATTAAAGACCATATCTAGAGCAATCCCTATTCATCTCTACCTTCTAAATATACTGGTGTGTCTAACGATAATTTCCAAACACTTGTAAGCCCACAAATTTCCATGTTTATAAGTGTCATTTCACGTCCATACTATTCATACATACATGACAACAGCAAAGCCTCCTCAGGAACATAAACTTGTGGCTACAGGTAAACGTATAACACACAAAGGGCAGTGAACAAAAGCAGAACATACGGAGTCAGAATCGCCTGTATGTTCATGTTCACCTTCAGTTAGCCGTGTCTGGTTCAAATACCTTGGGTTTGTG
>NC_049990.1:21982512-21986649 GCF_000003815.2 Branchiostoma floridae | reverse complement strand
CTTTACTGTTATGTTCACAAACTACAGAAAAGACTTTAAGTATCTAAGGTTTAAGTCCTATGTAAGGTGCAAATCCTTTATAATTTAAGGACCTTTAGTGCTTGGAGACAGGGTTTGGTTTGCTTGTCATTTCTTAGACCTGCAGAGCTGGATCTCCAACTTCTTTTATTAGCACCTTCACAAATAAATCTGTTTAGCACCCAACCTTCTAGCTCTACCCACATTGGACACTGTCAACCAGCACTGCTCATAGTCAACACAAAAATCATGTAGAAAGTAACAATAATGGTTGTAGCACAAAATATTAGGTCGTAGGGGTTGGTACTGGCACAAAACCAATTTTTCTTCTTGGGTTGGTCCAAAAAAAAGGACCTGAGAAAAATCAGTGGACCAGAATATGGATTGATTACAACATGAACCCATACCTTATCAGTCAAAGATAAAAAAAAGATCAAGCAAAGTAGAGCAGAGTTCATAGTCCTGTCTATCAAGTTTCTACAGTCAAACGTACAGAGGCAGTTAGCCTATATGAAGATAGAATTTTAAAAGGCATTCAGATGGTCCACCAAACAGATTCCTTTGTAGCAACATGGACCATCATTATTTTTTGAGTATCGCCCATTTACAAGTTTTCACAAACAATTAGGTCCAGGTTCAGGTCTGGACTGGGACCTGATCCTCCAGACCTGAACTGGACCTCAATCTTCTGTAAAGGCACCATCCCCTATGAGGTAGTCAACACTCTAGTACACACTCTAATTCTAGACTACCTTTCTACTAAGTTGCGTTGTAAAAATCCTACCCAGTCAGGAATGGGAGGGGCAAAGTGGAAGCAGTTAGGTGGGCGTGTTTTGTACCAGTGAAACCTCCTATCTGTATTAGCGTTCTTCTTACCTCATATATGAATCCACTCATGCGAGGACTGATAGATAACATCAGCAGGACTCCTGGGAACAGGAGGAAGTAACGCTCCTTTCTCTCCTGAAAACAACACAGCAATGTTTTGTAAAATTCATGGTAATACAATCATTGTCATACATAACATCTATTATCATAATACCGGTACGTTTACGACGATTTCTCTAGCCATACTGATTTGACAAATTGTCAACGCATCATTTTCTCCAGTTACATGTTGCTGTTATAGGTTACCCTTGCCACTTCTTCTGTGTAACTTTTCTGCCACTCTTGTCCTGCTAAAAGCGTAATATTGTAATTGTAACACGCCGCGGAATTACACGGCGAATGGGCGCGTGGTTGGGAGGGGGTACAAAATACCGGTAGGAAGAAACATGGCACAATTAACTGCCGCTATGTACATTTATATATCCTCTGATGTTCCTTCCTTTTCTGTCAGTAAATGCATAAAACATAAACCTGCATGAGCATACAAAATGTCATGAGAAAACGGACGTATACTGTCAAGAATTTTCATTTAACTTCTGTCCGTCACAACCGCTATGACTTAACACTTCACTGCTAGCGTAGATATAAAAATGGCGGGAAAATGGCTGCGTACGTTCAATTTTGCCCATTCAGTCGTAGATCCGGGCTATTATGCAACGGTTCTTCACACTTTTACATGAGTTGTAGGTCACCAACAGAAATTCAAGATTGTTGTTGAATCATGTTCGTCTTGTGCCGTGAGCATGTGTAATTATGATCTATATAAATTTGGTAATGAATGTGACAGTGTGTTCGTCCCACGACGAGCTGCCTACCCCGAAATTTAAAAAAAAGTATACTGAAAACTTTTGGCCTTGTTGTCTTCGAATGCATTGTTATCGATGCTTTGTAAATGGTGTATTGGACACCTAGATGTCTGAAGTGTGCACAGCTCAGAAATAACTATTGTTGCATGTGTAGATCTCTTTAAGTTCCAGTATTTTTAATCTACCGTAATCTACCGGTATAAGTCTTACTACTGGTATTATGCCAATGCATGTTACATGCCAAGCTTAATAGCTAAGTATATATTTCTTGATACTTGTCTCCTTTCTCTACAGAAAACAATTGCAAGTTTTAATTGTACTGGTTCTGGCAAATGTATACAGTCAAACCTGGTCTACCGACCACCTGTGCATAACGACCCACTGTCCACTACGACCGCCGAAAAGCGGTCCCTTGAATTTTCCCATAGACGTAAGCATTAACATTTCTGTATATGACGACCACTGTCCATGGCGACCACGACCACCACTAAAGGCGACCGCACGTTACCTAAACACTGCCAAAACGACCGCGGCATGTGATTTTGTCACGCTACTTTAATGTTCACGGCGAAAAATGAGCGTAATTGCCACAAATTATTTACCGCTATGGCCCCTCGAGCCCTCCCAATTTCTCATTACTTCTGGATCGGCACTTCACTCTACAATATTTTCGGTGGCTTCGTGATGAGAATCTCAGGCTAAAATGTTATATCCAGGGAGCAGACATGAAAGCGTTTAGTTTCACCAGGCTTTTCGAAGATAAACTAAAAAAAAACGCATTTTCTGTCATAATAAAACATCTGACTCGCTGTTCTTCCCGAGAAATACTTATTTTTGTACAGCGCGGTTCAGAATCGCGGCGTCTGCAGGTCGGAAATACGCACCTCTGATTGGTTGAAACCACACAAACAACAACAACTGCATGTATAATGTAGGGGAATCCCCGGCGATCTCGCGCTCTGATTGGTTGGAGCGGTGCATCATGGGAACTTTGCTGCCAGCTCGACGCCATCTTGTTTCAAAGACTTACGTTTTAAAACGCAAAAGAACGCTATTTTCCACGATTACGTAGCACCATCCTAGTTAAAAATGCATAATCCAAAGAACTTTCCGTGGAAACATGTGAATTTATGGTGTCTCTAGCGTAATTTTGGGTTTCGATGCAGCCGTAAAGTGTGCTGAGAGTTAGCGTGGGTTTCCAAAATATACCCCGAAAATAATGTCGCATTTTTCACGTCACACAAAAACAAAACTCCCGCAAAGAAGAAGTCTGCAACATTTTCTGATCATAGCGATTACGTTTTGGGTAAAAATGTTCGTCGATGTGCACGATGTGCCGGCGTGCAGCCGCGTGATACCTCAGTTACAGAATATTTGTTGTCACATTAGGGCCGCGGTATGAGAAAAAATTATGCCAGCACCGGCACGGCACGCTGCAAAAAGCCGGACGAATTACCACCGTTTTTCTTTTTCAAATCATTCTTATAATATATCTATTATAAATACCATTACAAATTTAATACTTTTTAATACGAAGAATAACATAAGTATACGTAATTTTAGCATTAATTTTATATGACATCGTGTTAATTCTTGTAAGAAAGACAAATGCGTTTCATGCATAAATTATCGATGTTCTGACTTGTCAGTTTCTTTACTGCCGCCACGTTGTTTTCTATATAAAGACCACCTATGTATGAAGACCACTTTTGCTGGGTCCCTTGAGTGGTCTTCATATACAGGTTTGACTGTACATACAAACTCTTTCATGTTTTTAACTAATTTAAGTTTCTCCATAAACTAAGACAAAAACTACTCCTGAAAACAGTTATTTCAGACATTCTAACCCTTCAAAATGTTGACTAAAAAATGTCATTGTTCTTCCATAAATTGTTGAACATGCCAACTCCTTTTTGAAGGCTTTCTTCTAAGAACACAAGATGCATACAGATCCTTTTGAATATGAGACTTCAGCTGGTCTTCGAGACATTAAAATTCTTTCATAAATGAAGTAATGCTGCCGTCATGCCATAATTTGTCATGTTGAAAATGAACCAACTGTTCCGGTTTCACACAATGGCAACCAAAAACCCAAAACAAAACATACTTTAGTTTCTTTGCAAAACATAGAAACAGCCACGGGGCATGTGATTCAAATCATAGAATGTACTGAAGTTTAAACTGCAACTTTTTGTAGAAAAAATATAACTGTAGCTTTCTGTTTACCACAGTATCACATCTCTGGGAAAATCATATCCAGGTGTTCAGCAATAGTCTCAAAACTTTCCATGAACATCAACTCTAACAAAACATGATAGGCAACAATAACTCTCTAAAGTGACTTGTCCCACTCCACTCCACCCCACCCCCCACCCCTATGGCAGAAACACTGTCTGTTCAGGTTCAATTACTTTGCTATCACTTA
>NC_049990.1:21979285-21981325 GCF_000003815.2 Branchiostoma floridae | reverse complement strand
CATCTAACTGCATGGATGTATAAAGCTATATAATAAGGATGCCCCACGCTAATAGATGGTAACTAGTGTCACTCTACAATAAACTTTGCACAAAGACAAGAACTAAAAGTCAACTATTATACAAGCACTAGCACATACACAAATGGTATACAATTTATTCGCAATGTGAACTTCATACGTGCAACATACCTTTACCTCTATCTCATGACTATCTCCTCCATTCTCAATCTCCTCAACACTAACTGCAGACATCTTTTTTCCCTGTACTGAAAATCGTTCTACTTTCACAATGCTAGAGATGCTCCTCTTGCTTTGGCAACTGCGACTTTTCGGTCAAAGTCCCCTGCTCTAGAACTGACATGTGTTTTTGTAACATATGGTGGGAGGGAAGGGTGGGGCACATTTGTTTTACGCACCTGTGTATATATATTGTGATGTTATCCATACCATTATTACATACCTGTATGAGGGAAACACTTAAGCTCTGAGGTTGATTAAGTATTGAAACATCTGGATACTTCTCAGGTTGTTCATACTCTTCATTTGTAGGACTTGTCATGTTGGATTTGGTGGGGGTGGAAACCATTGTACACAGTCTACTATCAATACAATACCCTTGGAGCAAATTATTAAACAAGACTCCACAAAAGACTTTTAAAAGTTCCATAAAGCAATGTGGGTGAATAGGGCTTTTTATTCAGAATACCTGGCTGCCTTTTTTTCACTTGCGAAAGCAGATGTCACTAGATTTCAGTAAAGTAATTACAAAGTGTAAACTTATATGAATGAGTAAATACGGCCAATCAAAAGTACGTAAATACGTAACGGTTCACATGCTGTTTTTTTATTTTAATAAAGACAAATTTGGTCTTTTCTTGGAAGAATGCTATATGTTGTTAGTCCTTTTTGTTAGAGGCTGTCTTTTCTGGCACTTTTCAGTGCACTCCTCTGAGACATTTTGCATCTTTCAGCTTTTCTTCATCTTGGGGCTTGTTTCATACTACGAATTTCTCAGTTTTCTATAGAGGGAAGTCCATGTGATGTTACAGGTTTGGTATGGGAAATACTGTACACTTACCGCAATATTCTTGTAGACTGGTATGGCCTGTTGTACATCGTATCTGTCAGGATGGCCCTCCTGTAGAAACGTGAAACAGATAAAGAAAGTTTTAACATTAGGGCCCTCTTCACAAGACACATACAGATCTCTTGTTGTCTCCTATCCCGCAGAAGTATCAACAAATTTACAAATGTATTGGAAGCCCAACACAGCAACTTTATTACCAGAAGTAGAGCTGACCTATACGTAATAGACTAATCTTAGCTCACTGTTTAAGACAATGGATGCACATTGGTCAGATCTGAGCATTTCAATTTATACCTTTACATTTCTAGGTTTTAACAACCCTTTAAGCCAGAAGTTGCACCCCTTAAGTGACCAAACATTTGACAGATTGCTGAAAGAATTTCATACACAAAGGATGAATATGCTAAGAATTTGTTTTCTTTCAAATCATACTTTTACATCATGCATCACATTCTATTTATAAAATCAAGTGTCACACAAATCCAAATATGGTCATTCAACCTAGTGAAAAGGGGGCCTTACTAAGGGTGTATTACACATGTATCCCTGATGATATCCGCTTGATATCAAAAATGTTAGGTTACAAGTAATCTTGCTCCAACTTCCAAGGAGTCCAACTCCTGGGATTTGAACCCATTTCCCTGAGTACATAACAGAAGTTGATCCCATGAAACAGGCTAGCGCCCTGCTAAGAGAGATGTTGACAGGTGTTTGCACTATGTCCCCTGACCTACATCTATCAACAACGACCTTGGTCCTTTGGCCATACACACCATCTGATAGGACTGTTCAAACAACTCCGAAACATTCCAAAACTTCTTGTCAATGCTCCCCAAAACTATTCTTGATACACAAAAATGAGTTATCATTGAACAAGAGAGGGGATGAAAATTCTTTTACAGTAATTGTTTGCAAGAGGTTCTGGTAAATATCAAATGTCTACCGTTAGTTGT
>NC_049990.1:21977317-21979093 GCF_000003815.2 Branchiostoma floridae | reverse complement strand
ACACCCCGTAGTATACAAAATGCTCAAAATACATGCTACTTGAAACATAAGAAAGACTACAAACTTAACATCTTTAAAAAAATAGATTGAAACCTGTTACTAGAATAGACTTCAAAACGGGAAAGTGAAGGAGTCGTTCTTCCTTACTTCAATACTGATGGAGACATCCCAAATATCGGACATGTTCCTTCTACGATGCAGCCACTTCCCACAGCGACAACACAACATTCGCACCGACACGGGGCACCGCTACCCTTCCCGGTCACTTCACTTCAAACCACACGTTCTGGACCTTTTGAACTCTCATTGACCAGTACTCTCAAAAAAGGGGGCTGCTTCAGAAGTGCTGGTTCTCTTGGTCAACAACATTTGTTTGTTCAATATTGACTGTTTCTTGTTCATTCTGAATATCCTTTACTACAAACTGAAACAATGTGGGTACCAGTGTTCCTTATAACCTTTTTCAATAATGAGAACATAACAATTACATACTTAAACATAGTGGACAAAACAGTGCAGCAAAGACTATAGGGTAGGTCTTTTTAGAAACCTGTAAACTATTAGGTACATTTGAAAAGTTTAAAAACATCTTTGTCCATTTGCAGATTGTACATCTACTCAAAAAACTACAAACAGGTAAAACCATCATTCTATACATCAAAGATAGACTTAACAAAGAAAAGAATTTTGTTTTGCAGGTGAGAAGAAATGTTGAGATGCCCCCATGTAAACAGGGCTGCAGGTTGTTGGAGATTAAACAGCACACTGACCAAGAACAAACATCACACCTGTAGACCACATAATTACCCAGGTAACATCTGCTCAATGGTTAACCTTTTGCAAGCTAAGAACTGTTTGTTACTATACGCTTCTATTGGTTGTGGGGTTAAGAAGAAGAGAGGAGGTTAACTGTACGAAGAAGCCTTTTTTTCACTATCACACCTGTAATATATGTTCTTACAATTGCAAAATATATCATTTCTAGACTAGTGGCATCACTGTGACTTACTAAAATCTTGTCAGTGGTATTTTGAGACCCTTTGTAATATGTTATTTTCAGAGAGTATAACTTCTATTCTCTCCTTTTCAAATACAGAGACATTTTTTGTCAGAGAAATTTTTCACTATATTTATAACCATCATCACTACTTGAGCTATAGAACACTCTACAGAAGGTATAGTACATTTTGCGTTGATAGTTTAAACTGTTATTCACATTGTGTTTCTGCATAAGATTAACTGTTTGTCCTTGATGATCCTTTGCGGTACCACTCTAATATGTTTTTTTTGTCTTGAGACAAAACATGACAAATAATACTTAGTACAAACATTTCATAAAAATCTGTTTTTCAGCCTTAAAACAAAGTGTAGAAAGAGACCAGTTACTTAACCCTCCATATACTGTAACTAGTGTAAGCCACATCTGCTAACATAATGATAATGTATTGATCATTTAATCTATAGGTAAGAAGAAAATCATTTTGGTTTCTAAACTGCTCTACATAATCTCACCATCCTTGGATTAATGATTATGTTTTACTTTGTAAGGAGAAAAACTTCCCAAATTTGAGGTCAGTTAGAGGTCCATAATGGAAAAAGTATTATTATCAAGTACTTTCAACTATTTGAGACAGTAGAAGTATAACTAAGACTCTCTATATAAATCTTAAGACAGTCCAGCATACCTCGAGGTGTCTGTCCAGTTCCTTGAGGAGTGTGGGGTACTTGTCCAGCCTGCGGAAGGGCTGGCTCAGACCAGTGGTCAGTGTCATCAGA
>NC_049990.1:21976000-21977026 GCF_000003815.2 Branchiostoma floridae | reverse complement strand
CCGGTCGGGCCTTAGAGTGTTACTCAGTTACTGAAGCAATTATCATTCAGCAAATGTTCTAGAAAAAATTACGATGATTGAAAACTGTAAATGCAAAAATTTTCGCGGTGGTTTAATGTCCGCGGGTTTCGCATTGACAATTCACCACAAAGTTAAAACTAACGCAAACATTTTTCCATGGCAGTAAGACACTACAGTGCATGGTGCTACCGCAAACTTGAAACCACTGCAAACTTAAATGCATTCACAGTACCCCAAATTCTTATCCCTCAATATTCCTAATTAAGACTTTAAAGATAACGAGATGGTGCCTTACTTTGCACAGTCCTCCAGGTTCTTGAGCAGGGCCTGCTGCATGTTGACTACATCCTCCAGGTTCCCACACAACATCATACACTCAGGGTTCGACAGGCTGGGGATACAGCACAGACAATACAGCTTAGTCTTCTAATGGTTAAGTATGTACCTTAGATATTACTGGGATATTACTGCACATTGCAATGATGAAGTTACTCAGCAATCAATTTTGTAATAAAGGAGTCTCATCTGTGTTGGTACTAATCATAGTTAAATGCTAAACTTTTCAAACCAATCAAATTTTCAACCATCTGAACAGAGACAGTGAGCGTTATAAACTTCTTGGCACATTTGACTAATTGCTGACATCATGTATCCGCAAGATCATGTGTTTATAAGATCACATGTCTGTAACTCTTACAAGTTTACGTTCGGTCATTAGTATAGATCGTGAAGAAGGCGACAGTGGTCATTGAAAATTTGATGGGTGTGTACCTTTGTGTTGGAAGAAAGTCTAGCATTGTGCTATAATCAATTTTGTTGTTTTTCTTCTGTTGTTCTCTGTGTTTTGTGTTACTTCTTTGGGGATATCCCCATTTAACAACTGAATGGATTTCAGAGAATAAAGAGACTCTTTTTTTTTTACACAACCAGTGCTTTATTCTCACCGACGTTTCGGTGACCGTCTGTCACCTTCTTCAGGGCAATTCTGACTGGTTCACATTGTAC
>NC_049990.1:21973155-21975173 GCF_000003815.2 Branchiostoma floridae | reverse complement strand
TGATCTGCTCTGCAGTTCTGCCTGTACCTGCTGGGGGGCTCTTTGGTGTGGGGGACAGTGGTCCAACATCAACTAGAGACAAAGAAATTTCCAATTTTCAATTCTCATTACAAAAACATCCCTTTTTGCTTATCTATATGCATGCGCCTTATCAAGAATAGAAAAAAAAGGGCTACAAAAAGTAAATGGCAGTTAAATAAAAACAATATGTGAAATATGACAAGAAATTCCTTAATGACAGCCAATAAAAGCTGAATAATGTAAATTTACAGTACTTGTAGCTGCAACAGAATGTTAAGTGACTAAAGGCATGTCATTATCAACCTTCTTATCTGACATTTGTTAGTTTACTGTTGCTAGAATCCATGCCAACGAAAACCCTTGTCTTAAACAATACCATATGCATGTAAAGTAGACAATGTTTGTGCCAATGTGGTGCTCACATGCCTTGGCCTAAGGTGACAAGTTCTTTGTTATTACTTCCTCTAGCCTTGACCCCTTCAAAACATTGTCCTGACATACTGGCTGAAAACAATTTAAAAGTAAACCTCTGCTGTGTGCTATCATTTTTTTAATGATTTAGAGAAAGAATTTTAGCTGCATTTTACCAAAACTATATCCAGTTGCTTGGAACTATCATTTGGTGCGTCATACCCTACAATTTGCAAGGAAGGTGCAACAACATGCAAAAAAACTTCAACTAATGTTTTCCTTATATCATTCTAATGCAAGTTTTGGTCTGCAGATGTTACTTGTAAAATAATTACAAAGATTCATCCATGAAGGTTTTCAGATGGCAGTGTCCCTGACGAAAGATAGTGGATTCTACCAGAAACATCTAACCATTTCCCAAATCATATCCAGTTGCTTGAGTAATTGCCATACAGGCTTTTCATTTGACGTCATCTGCGCCATGTTGGAACAGCATACCTCTGTTAACCATATGACGATGCTACTGCTTAATTCAATTACCCGCCAACATCGTCGTCGGATAATTCAAATTGTAATTAGTATGACGTCAATGAAAAGTCTGTATTTTTACTATTTGACAAGAATTATGAAGATTCTATAACAGCCTTAGTGTGTCAGGACATGTCTGAACATGCATGGTGCAGAGCATGCTGGGAAGGCAGGCCGAGCCTTACTAAGTTTTTGCTGGTCTCCAGAACGTATCCTGACGTCACCATGGTGAGGAGCTGTCGTCATGGCAGCGAGGAGGAAAGATAGAGGGAAGGAGAGAGCAGGAAAAGGAGGTTAATGTTGTCAAGTAGATATTACTAGTTTATGCTTTAAAGGGCTACGCAGGCTGAAAGAAATACAAGGAAAGTTAGACTAAGAGTATGCTATATACACTATAATAGTGACAGGGCAAGTTTACATATACGCAAAGGAAAAGGACAGAATTTTAACATACTGACAATGTTAAGGTATTTTGTGTCTGCCTGCCTTTTTCATTAGGCAGCTTTTTCAGTAACTAACAGAAAAGGAAGTCAGTTGTTAACCCTACAATTCTAAAGACTGTATAGAATACTAATTAGTGAGAAAGGGTATGGATCGATTAAGGGGATATAGATGGATATAGATGGCATACTTAACAACCATATTGCCAAATAAATAATTCATAGTAAAAACATTTCAGCCTTTCCCCGGGACTTTAGGGCACATGATGCTAAATCGTTCGAGCAAAGAGAACATTGCAGATTTCCAGTGTACTTGTTTAAAGTATTTGAACATGAGTGTAGAGTTTACTTACCAACCCCTGGGACATTTTTGACCTCCTTCACATAGTTACTTGGGAACCAGCCCACACGTCCATTCAACACTCCTTCCCACCATCCACCTTCAACAACCTGGCCAGAAAAAATACACAAATTATTATACTGCATTTTTAGCACTTTATGAGAATTACAAAAGACAAAAACAACCTGCCACACACTAGACTGGTTACCAGACCCCAGCCCAAATCTCAGAAATATTGATAGAAATTTTTGAAGTTGGGGTCTGGTATCCAGGCTAGC
>NC_049990.1:21959686-21972841 GCF_000003815.2 Branchiostoma floridae | reverse complement strand
AATGATGGAAACTTCATACTTGTGACATGTGACAGTGAAAGGTGCACCTTGCCATGCATAGATTATGCAAATGTGGTAGTCAAGTCATTAGCATAATTAAATGTGTCAAGCAGGTAGGCAGTTTTGAACTCTTGATTGTAACATAATCATGCAGTTCCAAAGACCAATGCAAGAGGATCTTCAATGCCTATTACTTTTTTAGCCTGTAAGCTTAGAGTTAGCCTGGATACCAGACCTGGACCTCAGATCAATGATACATGATGGATATTTTTGAGATCGGGCTGGGGTCTGGTATCCAGGCTAGCTTAGAGTATACCAAAATATAATCGTTGACTATACTATGACCTTTTAAACCTATTTATCGAATTCTTGATATAGGCTTATTTCAAAGAAGAGGACTGACCTGTGTGATGGTAATGATGTCACCTTTCTTGAAGGACAGTTCATCCTCATCCGTCCCCTGAAAGGCGTACCTCGCCTTCACGATCATTTGTCTTCCGTCTGCCATCGTCTGAAAAATAAAACGGTTCCCATTAACGAACCCATTAATGTTAGCTGGGAGGGAAATAAATAATTCAAGCCTCTGGTCTTGTACTGAGTGGTGTCCTTACCCTGGGTTCATGGGGAGGATTTGTCAATTATCTTTCAACCAGATAAAACAATCCACACAAAAAACAAATATTCAAGGACAGGACAAGAGATACCAAAACTGGAAGTTCCACTGCAGTACCATGACAAGTTGCTTGGGGGACCAAATCTAATAATTGCGATGTAAGTCATCAACGCCTACCCACATACCAAGTATCAAGACAATCCATTGAGGCATTCTCAACTTATTGTGTTCACACTCACAGACAAACACACATGGGTTGCTGGGACAGTAAAAAAAATTACCCCATCTGTCCCAAAAATCTTAACTTCATGGCATCAAACTGTTATAAAATATATTTTCACAGGCTTAAAATGACATAATTGAAAAGGAAAATGAACAACTGGGGCTCCAAACAATGGGTGGGCCAGAAAAAAAAGCTCAACACAGCTCTGACATAAACGCTGCCTGAAACATAGGCATGGATCAATGTACAGGCCTATATAATTGAAGCAGAACTCGTGAGCCCTTACTCAAGTTACTGCAACCTGGAATTTGTACAATGAATTTGAGATTGCAGCAATACTACAACAATGACGACTTATATAAACCGTCAAACAAAACAACACGAAATACTGACAATGTCAGACAAGTCCCTCTATTGTGTTATACACTATACAACACCTTATAACCTTCTCTTTGCTTCCTAATGGTTAAAGTACCCCAACAATGCTCACAAACTTGGTTCAAAAGGCTGCCTTAAGAGAAAGAAGGTTAAGGCTTAAGGTTGGAAAATAACAGGGAAGTGATTTTCTGTGGCCTTTTTAACTGGACACTATGTCCTCTAAACCGTCCACCTGTCTTTAAAACAAACATATCCTGGGGTTTGGGCGTCTATTTAGAGACGTGAATGCCCAAAATATGTTTTATCAAAACATAAGCTTTATGAAATAGATACTACAGGGTTCTTATTTCATGTTAGAGAAGTAGTTGTATTTGATACACTTTGGCTAGAACAAAGAATATGATAAACTCTTTGTGATACTGAATGATCGATGTGCATACCACGTTTAGTACAGCAGGACTCACTGTAACAAAAATAAAATTTTGATCCATAAACTTTTGTTAAAACATTGTTCAAAGGGGAAATAACATACCAACAAAAGAGAACAACAGTTCAGTTCAGTTGAAACAACAATCATTGGAACATAGACAATATGCTCCAGTCCAAATGTTCGTGGCTTGTAAAAATTTCTCTATCCAGGAAGCAAAAACTGCGGCAGTGCCTGAGGCCTGAAACTAGCCAAAATCACCATGCTTTGAAATAACATTTGTATAGAAACATTTTTATTAAGATTATCATACAATATTATGAAATAGAGAAAAAAAATGGTTGAAATGGACCTACGTTCTGTGTGACAATTACATGACTGCCAGCAGTGTCACTCGCGCTCGCTTTCTGTCGAACCTGCGACTTCAACTGACGACACAAAACAGACAACCCCGCAATTAGCCTACCGGTGACCCCGACGAGAGATCTCCGTAAGCTCACGACGTTGTCCAGCAACATGGTCGTGATCTATTCCTTCGCACCACGAAAATCATCGCAACACAACTCTGTCTTCCATGATGCAGCCAGAGCCAACCCCGTGTGCGTAGCACTGGCACAAGTTCTGGCCGATTTATTTTAAGGTTTCAGTATCGTGTTGTCAGTTTGTACCGGACTTGAGATAGCCGAGATCCCACAACAATGTCAGATGCATAGATCGGCGACAATTGATAGCCGTTTACTCATCCCATGTCGGCAGTCTACAGACATACCTCGGTCAGCTCTAGCCCCTGGGGCGTCGTAAGTTCATGTCTGTATGCTATATAGGGCTCTTCTCAACTTACATTACTGTGACCTGTCATAACATACTGTAACAACATAGCCAAGGTATTCTTGATATCTGTGTCACTCTGCTCCAGTGTGTATCATAAAGTTTACTGTCTAGAAGTGCTTCAATGTTGACAGCTCATGGCAAAATTGAATACAAAAAATTGCCAATGTCTATATTTGAAATTACCAATCTTTTGCTTAACAATATGAGTCTTTTTGGTCACAATTTTGAAGTAAAGTTTTAGGGCTAAAACTAGTCAAAAGCAGCACCTTTGCTGGGAAGACTCAAGACGCATGATAATATACTTAAAATTTGGCATGACTAAAAATTCATATTACTAAGATGTTGAGATGAAATTGATTATTTCACATTTAACTTACAATAGCTCATATTAGATAAATAGACTCATGATACATGATGCTAAGCTGCAAGAGTATTTTATGTCAGGGCTCGAAATACTGGGTGCATGTGCACCCAGGTGCACCCAAAATTGGAGCTGTGCACCCAAATATTTTCTTAAGTTTATGTATGTAAAGGTATCAAAGTATACTGGTCATAGACCCCATTCACACTCAGAAAAACGATTCGAATACAACATGTTATCCGAATAAAACTACCCGATCCGAATAAAGCTTAGCAGTATGAACGCTCCCAAATCACTTGGATTTCATCGATTCGAATCCCTCGCGATCCACCTCGGGGAGGTAGATAGAACTCCGGGAAGTGGATAAAACTGCGCCGAGGGGAGTCTTGATTCGTGCGATTTGGCAGTGTGAACACGCAAGTGGATAGGATTCCGCTAATTCCGGGGTGTAACGTCATTCATCCGGGATCTTGGGGTCATACTTCGAAACACTACACACGCCTGATTGATTCGTTTTTCAGCGAGCATTTTCTGCTGTATTTTACTTCCAACAACAATAAGCGGAAAGAAAGGGAAATCTTCATCATTCGCCAAGTGGACACCATAACAAACGAAGCTGCTTATTTCCATCTGGGGGTGGAAGGAGCCGCAGAAAAAGCTCGGGAAGGTTCATAAAAACAGGGACATTATGTAATATGAAGATTTATCCGAAGGAATGGCAGAGCATGGAGTTGAAAAATCCCTCGACCATTGCAGAAATAAAGTGAAGAATCTCACCGCCAACTACCGCAAGACGTAGCGATATGTCTGTGAAACGCAACTAATGTTTTATTCAGATAAGACTGGAGGTGCACTAATCTGATTGCCGCAGAGCAGTGTGAACACAATTTTGGATTGGATCGAAAATTTTTTATTCGGATAAATGTTTTATTCGAATCGTTTTTCTGAGTGTGAATGGGGTCATAATACATCATATTCTAGACATCTAAGTGTTAGAATTAATAGAAAGATAATAAAAATGTCTGTCATGGTACTTGTTTAAGAATTTGATAGCTTGTAACTAAGTTTTATTATTCGGTTATCACTTAAATTTAAGTGGTGCACCCAAAAAGTTTTTGGTGCACCCAATTCTTTAAGCTGGGTGCACCAGTGCACCTAATCCCAAAAATGAATTTCGAGCCCTGTATGTGATGGACAGACGGACTGGATTAGACAGACAGACCGGGCACGCCTGACGGACGGATGGATGTACAGACCAGACGGACAGACCAGAACCACATGGAAAGAGGGACAGACTGGACCCATCATTTGTAAAACCTATTTTGGTTAACTAAGTGAAAGAGTGTGTGTTTTCAACCAGAGAGAAATAATTCCTCTATTTGTGCAGGTCTTGCTGTTGTTGTTTTTCGTTGAATGTTGAAATATCAGTTTCATGGAAATTAGTCAGTCAATGGTTTTGCTTTACTTAGAATGTGAATACGATATCATTTTATCAAATCAACCCATAATCATTCAAAGCCATGCCATGGACTGCCCTTTATACCATAAGTTGGATCCATGCGTAGGCGCTGCCAACTTCTTGTTTGCACAGACTTTTACTTGAGGGAAAAAAAGGATGGAGAGAAAGGCTTTTCATAACATGGAAAATTGCAAAATTTCCCTGGGAAGAATGCTGCTGGACACCCCTTGAAAGTGGTTTACTTATCACGGTCAGGTCTGACTTAAGTTGCCCTCACAAAGGATGCCTGGAGTTTGGGGGAAATGCTGGTTACAGTCCTGGTCCTTTAGTTTAGAAGGAACATTAAGTCGCTTGCCATGACCATTTGATGCATTAGAGAAGAACGACATCTCAAGCACATTGATACACCTACGGTACTACACAGAACCCTGTGTGTACTATAGGTGTCCACATCTGACTCATTCATATGCAGGTGTGGCGAGCAACTTTACACCTTCAGAAATTTTTTTAGCATTCCTTTCACCTAAAAAGAGGAAGACTTTTTCGTCTTCTCCTTCTGTGAAAAGCACACAGTCCATATTTGTAATATCATATGTATTGTGTACAACTCTGCCCTGTTATTGCAGCCCAGCACAGGTCAGCCCCAGTCAGGTGCACAAACCGGAAGTAAAAACCTGCCGCATTCCAACCTCTCCATATATGGCAAACAAAGGATTGCCACAGGAATTTTTCCGCCCCCCCCCCTCGATTCTCCAAATCAATCTAAAAACTACCGATACCACAGTGCAAGACATAGTATAAATATTCCAGAGCTCGCCTTTTATGTAACTGATAAGTCGAGACAATTTGTTTTATCCTAAGGGGAACAGGAACAGCCGTTTTGTCCTGGCTAAGGGGAGGGGCGTTTATTCCAAAATGGCGCCCGACCCCGGCACACAAACCAACACCCTGATATTTTGGGATCGATTGAAACAAAAATAAACAACATGCACACCATGTACCAAGTTAGAAGTCATGCTACTATATTTAGCAAGGTTGATAAGCCTACAAACTCACCGTGGAGGTTATAACATGAGCAGGGCCGGGCGAAAAGTCGTCGCACCTTCCGACAAAATGGTAGGTTTTCTGTTCAGTTCTGTCAAAATTCTCAGCGGCTCGCTTCTTCGGGAATCTCTACTCCTTCCCTCTCTACTCCACATTCTTCGACAAACAACTCTTCTTCAAGACGCAGACAACCTTCTGGTGGCCCCGGGGTTGCAAATTGTCAAACCAGGACTCCTTTTTCACGAGGAATGCACCAAAATATCCACTTCCTTGATCGCTAAAATGCCCAGGGGTAATACCCGCATGTTTTGATGGGATTGGCTGTTCCCGGTAGCGGCTGCACCCCTCGGAGATAGACGGGCACTTCTGCTTGAAACGGAATATTGAATTTCAAGTGCATAAAATATGATATAAGTAACACCATCTGATAAACATCGTGATGGATAAATATGATACATTTTACCGAACCTTTGACCCAGTTAGACACAACGTTACACCATCGGAATCAACAAATTCTACTTGCAGTGTAGGAGTGACACCTAGCAGGATTTATGTGAAGTGCAGCATACGACAGGTGAAATATGATGACGTTGAACAAAGGCATTTTGCCTGCTGAACACTTTTAACCAATCATTGGAACCATTAGAGATATTTTTTGGCATTTCAATTGTTTTTGCTGCTATTTTCCAATTGAGAATTTATTGCAAGGTAATCTATGGTTTATGTCTCTATCGGAATTAATGGATTCTTAATTGATGTGACAAAAAAACAGGTACATGTACATGTATTTTCAGGAGGTCTCCTGTACCTACCAATGCATAACATTAAAAGCAAGCAGAATGAGTTTATGTACAAAGTTAAATGTAGATGCTTTTTTCACTATTTTCCAAAATCCAAACATCCCTCAATGATTTTAAGTTACGTATTTGCACACTGAAAAGATTACCTCCTAAAGATATGGCATACATACATATAGGAATAAGCCATCAAGAAAGTAGAAATAATAACCAGTCAGGAACCATCAAATCACCATCAGAATGTTTTATTATACACATAAAACACAAAACTATCATGGCTGTTGGTGTATGAATATGCAACAATGGTCAGACAACCCAGTACAGAACGAACAGTGTAGAAAAATATAGTGAGTTTCTGTACATAAATGTAACAGTAGTGACTGAGGCAAGGGTAGAAAATGTCATGAACAGTCTTTGAGTGCAACACAATATATCTGAAATATGAACAAGTAGAAGGCAGTATTCAACCTCTATTTGTATGTATGCCTCCCTCCTTTTTGTTAAGGTTTCAATTGGAAGTTACCAAACAGTTCATAATGTGTCAACTGAAGTATTACAACTTAAATACAACCACATAGTGCACATCATCTTCAAGTGTTAGAACTAGATGTATAAATGAGATCAGTGAAAAAAATTGAAACGTGGGAACAAAAAGATGCAAATTTGGTACAAGGGTGAATCTGAATGACAAATTCATTTGATGTATTTCTAAAAAAAATACATGTACACACAAAAAAGTGTTCAAACTGATTGTGAATATCATCAGTTTCTTAGAATGACATAAGATTTGTCAATATAGAATATATTCTGGCATATAACTCAGTGCAGATATTATGATAGAATATACAAAACTATCTACAATTGCCACAAGGCACACAAAGTGCAGCCACAGCAGTTTTGATTTGTCAAACTTTAACATATAGTCTTCTACTATAGCCTGGAACCTTTCCTCCTTAGGGAACAGGGACAGAGCATACAATGCACACATGTACCCACCAGGCTATGGCTGTGGTTTAAGGCTACATGTGTCTTACATATAAATAACTAAAACTATGATACAGTCATGGAGTTGTCTTCTTTAAAACAAAAACAAATGTAAGTTAAATTCAATTTAAAAACAAGTTGACGTAACAGCATTTTTGGCAACACATTCGCTATCTGAATACTAATTAAAATCAGGCAATACAAATTACAGTGAGAAGAATATGAACCTGGCTTGATGCAAGAGATATTAACTGAAAAAAAGGGACTACACATAGAAGATATGGTATTAGTTGTTGCGCATATTGAGCTGTATTCGTTTGCCATTAAATATCATGTAATAATGATACAGATTACTACCGCACATCACTTTGTCAGAGATTGTCATACTGTACACAATGTATTAAATACATATCTGCATACACACACACACACACACACACACACACACAAACACAAACTTACTTTGACACAAACATACATAGTACACATAAGTATACACACACACACACACTCACATGCACATACACACATGCACACAAGCTCACATAGTCACATACAATTGTAAAAAGTCTATTCACATATACATATATACACAATCACTATTTACATTTTACCATGAAACATTTCCACAATGTTTTACAAATGATAGTATGAGCACAGGTTTGGGAAGCATTAGTTGTGACTTCAAGTTCATCAATGGAGCAAAGAAAGTGGTGAAATTGGTGCAAGCATTTTCAGTGACATGGCAATTTGGATTCAGAGTACATTTGTACTACTACTTTTTGAATCAACATACAGCACAAATATGTTGTAGTTTTATATGTAGAGAAGCAAATGACATCCACACATGCTGAAATCTCTTCTATATCAAGTACGTTTTTGATTTGAGCATCTTCCCCAACAGACATTTAGAGCAGTTAAAAGAGAGTCTGCACATATGATTATCTGTCCTTCTAATTATGATTTTAGAATTACATGTATGAAAAAGTCCATTTGATATAGACAATATTGAATTTTCCAAGGCACAGTTACATTATAACAGCACTTACACCAATACAAGTTCATTGATACAACAGTTGAGGCTCTTTCAGTGAGAGCAGATTTAAATACAACTTCATTGTCATGTTTGTAGTTTTTAAAAAAACTCTTCCTCGAACTGCACCTTCTCTAACAACTGCACACTTGTGTACACCATAAATACATATACCTGCTAAACCACTTCTAGAACTTACAATAACTCTATCCAGTGGAGAAATAGTCATTTTGAAACCATAAAACTAAGTATGGAGAAGGATCATCTTCTGAAAAACTACATAAATCTTGTTACATTTTGGGGACTAGACTTGTGTGGTATTTGGAGAAAACACAGCTCTCTACTTGGTAGAAGTTTCATAACTTAAACACAGACAAAAACAATCATTCTGCAAATATAGCATGCACATGTTCATCACACAGAAAATATTCTTCCATGCTATGTATATGCATGTCATACGAATATAGCTATATCAATGGTACATTTCAACACTGTAATGAAGAGTGTGCAAAAGCATCATTTTTCATATCTTGAATACATACAGTTGTATCCCTTTTTGATACCAATATCAATACATTTGTTACATACATTTTTGATACTTCTAGAACCATTATATTCAACTGTTATGTACACAAGTGTTTATTGTTGTCTATATGTAGAGTCCCAGGGCCTTGTGGAACTCTTGTAGACAGGCCGTCAACTGGGCAAACTTTGGTCTCTCTTCTGGTGACAGGGCCCAGCAACATGCCATGATTGCAAACCTGGGGAAAAAAACAAAAAATGTGTAAGGGCCACTTGATGATAACCTGAGCAAAATCTTAAAAGGCTCTTAGATAGAATGGACAATAAGGTCCAGTCAGAATACTTCTCAACCCAAACACCATTTTTTTAATATTCTGTTTTACAAGAATAAATGTCCTTGAGTGTTTTCTTGCGCAACTCATTTGGTTATAAATAAACATCATTGAAGGTAGGTTGGCACATACATGGACAAACAGACACACATATACACATTCATCACACACACACACATACATACACACACACGCACACACACTAACATGCCGTATGCATGCTAACACACACGCACGCACACACACACACACACATTCATCACACACACACACACACATACATACACGCACACACACGCACGCACACGAACATGCCGTATGCATGCTAACACACACGCACACACACACACATTCATCACGCACACACACACACACACATTCATCACACGCACATGAACATGCCATATGCATGCTAACACACACACACGCGCGCACACGCACACACACACGCGCACACACACACACACCAAAAAAAACATGGATAACAGTCCAAGAACAACTGTAGAACTCACAGTTCATCAGGACAGTTGATGGGTTGGGGTGCCCTGAAACCGTCCCTCAGGTACGAGGCCATCTCAAACGGGTCAATGTCAGAATATGGCGTCTGTCCCAAGGTCATGAGTTCCCATAGCAACACGCCAAACGCCCACTGGAAAGACAAGAAATAAAGTGAATGACTTTCCATGACAGTGATGAGGGGGATACAGACTTAGCCACGTTTGGCATTGTGTTCTTGCCTCAAAAGCGCCACCTACATTGGCTACATATAGCAGTGAATAGCAGAACTCCAATTAGAAGCTCTGAGGAAAAGTAAGCAAAAATTAGTAGTGATTGTTGAAAGAATTCTCCTACATCCCATTTTCAATGACATCACTGGACTACATGTTTTTGTTTGCATCCAAGCATCAAATAATGGATACTAACTACATACTACTACCAAGCGACTGATCAGAAAAATGCATTCTGGGAAGACATACCACATCGCTAGCTGATGAGAAGTGCTTGTCCACGAGACTCTCGATGGCGAGCCATTTGACGGGTCTGTTCTCGTTGTCTCCCAGACAGTGGTAGTCTCCGGAGAACAGGTCCCTTGCCAAGGCGTTGTCCGTCACTTTAACGTTTAACCCTTCATCAAGTCTGCAACAAGATTGTTATGTTTAGATAGTTGAACATTAAATTTTGTGATTTGACATGCATAAGAAATACACAAACCATTTGATGCCAAGCAATGTTTTGCATACAACATTGTGCACACAACATTAGTCATATTTTTTGTTTCTTCTCCTGAAAATAAAGTTTATGTTTGTTTTTGATTGTAGGGATTTGAGCTCGTCTTTCTAGAGTTAAGACTGAACTTTTAAGTTAGGTTTACTTTTTGTCACCTCAGGCAACCTCAATACAATAGCCAAGTGACTAGTACAATGAGCTGTATGTATACAGTATTTGTATCCAATACCAAGAACTGTTACAAAACTTTTCACAAGTAAGTGTATTACAATGTGGAATTTTGGTACTTACACGCTACACTTGTACCAAGTGATTTAAAAACTTGGCAATAAAAAGTACTATCACAGTACAGTACCAACAACTGTTACAAAACTTTTCACAAGAAAGTGTAATACAATGTGGAATTTGGGTACTTAAACAATATACTTGTACCATATAATTGTTGGCAATAAATAGTACTATCACAAGTCAAGTCATCACAATGGTGTATTTGGATGGAATAGTTAACTTACACACAGTTTCTAGTGACCAGGTCTCTGTGCACCACCTGTTTCCCCAAGGAATTTGGGTACTTACACACTACACTTGTAATGAATAATTTTTACATAACTTGGCTGCAGGGCTCTAGCCAGCATCCGTTTTTCCGTCAATTGACGGAAATTTGCTGCGTCTGACGGAAAAATTTTAGAACCAATCCGTCAACCTTGACGGACAAAAATCCTTGGTGGAAGCTACAGGCGGCTTGGGGACGCCGTCCAC
Source organism: Branchiostoma floridae (assembly GCF_000003815.2). Classification (NCBI taxonomy): domain Eukaryota; kingdom Metazoa; phylum Chordata; class Leptocardii; order Amphioxiformes; family Branchiostomatidae; genus Branchiostoma; species Branchiostoma floridae. The sequence continues at coordinate 21,961,851 of NC_049990.1, read as the reverse complement.
GGCCGTAAAAGCCACACACTGTTTGTTTTGCTATTGTTATGATTGTTGACAATGTGTGTCGGCGCCCTTTCGCATACGATAATCTCATTAAAACCCGTTTTTCAAGGTCTCAGTTCAGTCCTTCTAATTAATTTTCGCGACGATTGAACTATCACAATGTTGTGTTTTGATGGGGGAGTTTACTTACACACAGTTTCTGGTGGCCAGGTCTCTGTGCACCACCCCACGTTTCCCCAGGTACTGCATGGCTTTACCAATCTGTATGGCCAGGTGCACCAGGTCTTGTGTGGACAGGATCTGTGGGAGGGAAGGAACCAAAAATCATCAGTTATCCATGTGATCAAATGATCATTCATTAGCTCCTTGTTTCCTTTGTCCTATTCCATTAATTTACAATGTATGAAAGCAACTTTCTTATTTGTTAGAGTGGATTCCAAGTTACAAGGATGGGTGAATTACTGGCATACATGTGTATCAACCTATAACCAGGTTAAACAGCCTCATTACTCAACACAATGGGTACCTACTTGGCTGGCAAAATACACCTGATGATTATAACACTCAGCAAGATTTGTTTTCCAGATTTCGCAGAAAAAAGTATGTAAGCAATGGACAAGAACATAATGTTGCTTGTTTGTATTGCATTCCTAGTAAATTGAATTATAGCACCAAATTTGTACTGAAGAATACAAGTTGACAATCTAGACTGATCAATTTGATTCACTCACACTAGAAAGGACTTGATAAGTGTGGTGGGTTCTCTTTCTTGCCCTAGATGTGACCCTGTACGTCCTATCTGTAAGACGTCCCTAGCTGAAGCTAGGTACTGATCATTTACACCTGAGCCAAGCAAGCCAAAGAAGCTTTCCCAAGGAAACAACACCGGGAGTTCCAACTTAGTACCTCCACACTCTGGGTCAACCACCCTAACCACAAGGCCACCATGCTACCACAAGGATAACATGACAAGACTGTTGTGTAGTACCTGATGTGTGTGTGTTTCCGATGCTCTGCAGTGTTTGAGGAAGACTTTCAGGTTGCCATGGTTCAGGTACGGGAAGATTGTCATGGGTCGGCCATCGTCCAGACAGGCGTAGGTGATGGTCTGCACATGTCTGTGGTGGACACCTCGCAGCATGCAGCTCTCGCGTAACAACAGGAGGACCTGTTCTTCTGATGCTTGGTCTGTGAAAAAACGAGGCTTAAGTTTAGACTCCATAACAAGCTGTACCAGTGAAATCTTTTTGCTATTTCTTCTATCTCCCTTTTGGAAATATCGTCTACTACTTCTGATATATATATCCTGAGAAAGCCGAAATGGATCAGTTGAAGATTTGCAATTTTCTCTAGCAGTACCAGAGTAGAAGTACCCAGTATTTGATTATACAGAGATGAGATTTAATTGCAATGAAGAAAAAAAACTATTTGCTGTCTTTCAATTATCTTTTTGCACTCTCTATATAACACATTCCTGCTTAGCAATTCAACCGACTATTTCGAAACTCCACACTTTTATAGATCAATAGAAAGACGAACAGTGCATCTTTGCTATCAGAAGTTTATGCAACTACCGAAGACAAAAGTCTGTACCTGTAACCGTCTTTATGAAGACCTCCTGTTCGGCCCTGTCCTCCCCCACCACGATGCCGTGATAGATTCTCCCAAACGTGCCCTCCTGCAACACGTCTCCCAGGGTGACCTCTGTGCGCTGGATACAGATGTCTGACAGCTGCGACCGCACGTCTGCTACAGGCTCCGTCATGTTGGGGTATCTCCTTAGGCTGGGGTACGCTGGAGGGAACCAATGTGCAAGATTTTTAATAAAGAATTTCCTAACGCTAGTTCACCTTTATCCGCAGGGCAACCGATATCCGTTGCTTTCAAAAACAGGTATTCAGGGATATCAAGTCAGCGGACGATAGTTTCAAACCACAATAGTTTGAACATATTACAACTTGAAACCACCGTCCGTCGACTTGATATCCCTCAATACCGTGTGGGTAAACACAACGAATATAGGTTACCCTTCGGATAGAGGTGAACTAGCGTTACAATTGAAGTTAGCTTCAAGAAGCATCAGTCATTGTTTCCAATGATTGGCAAAAATGTAACCCATACAAAATGTATACCGCAAACGCCTTTGGTGAATGTCTATTTTCAATGTT
>NC_049990.1:21947399-21959586 GCF_000003815.2 Branchiostoma floridae | reverse complement strand
ATTAATGAGATAAATACAGGTGTGATAGGATAGTGCTTATGTTCAACTGTGCTTCAAAGCTTGCAGGGTATAGCATATTGTGTTAGGAGGTAGGTTAGGCTTGGCAAATGCTCAGTACACAGATTAGGAAGAGGCTGTACCGTGTCCTACAAGAGCGAGGAACGTAATTATCGGTAGCTGTCCTGTAACACACATGGAACAAAGTAACAAAGCATAAATCAGATGTTAGGGGAGGAGACATCTCTTAAGTGTGCACTTGACTTAACCACCACTTTTCAAGCCATTTGGGATTGGATAAAGTCTTCATGGTTTAACAGGACTGTCTCTAATCTCCAAGCAGATCCTACGGTAGCATAAGATAGTAGGAAAAGCTGAGGAGTGAAGCTGGCCTAGGAGTGTGCTTGGCTACATGGCAAATGTACACCTCTTGGCTGAGTACACTCCTTGGCCAGTTTAGTACTATCTTATGCCATTGTAGGATCTGTCTCCAGAAACCACACCTCGGTCTTGGGATGCAATTTGCTTAGCCTAGTTGGGACAGAAAAAATTCCACCCCATCCTTCTAAAAATCTTAACTTCATGACATGAAATGTGATAAAAATGTATTTTCATAAACTAAAATGACAGATTTGGTGAGGAAAATCAACAACATGGGCTCCCAAAAATGAGAGGGTTACAAAAATTTGAAAGCTGGAGACAGTCCTGTGGTGTATACTGAGGAACAATTTGCAAAAAGGGTGGCACACACTTAAGCGAAGTACGGAAGAAAAGATGTATTAAAATCAGGGTAAAGCATTAAAACAAGTAAAAGCTTTTGCAGAAATTACAAGAAAGCAATAAAAATTGAAAGAGCAGCAAATCATTAATAGGATGTAGTAGATGTCATCTTTATAAATACCATGAGTAAAAAGGAAGTGCTGAAGAAAAAACTATAAAAGAAGTGTAATGGAAAAATATCAATTTCATGTCATAAGATATACCTTATTCTGTCGTTCTGCTTGATGGAGTGGACGTTGATTGCAGCTATCGCCATGGCGATAAGGAAGATGATTGTACAAGCCACGCCCACAGCGATGTAGAACACACTGGTGGAGTTGGAGACCGAGTAGTCTGTGGTAAGGAACGTACAAGATTGTCAGAATGTTGAACAAAATTTCTACCTAACATGCTTCTTAAAAACTGTAACAATAATCAAGTCAGTCAGTAATTGTGATAATAGAATTCTTTTAAATAAAAAAGTAAAAGAATATCAAAGCTGTATATCTTTTTCTGGACAAATAGCTTCCAAACCATAGAAGTCTAACAGACAACAAAACAACATCAAGAAAGTGGTAATGCTAGCTCACCTTTATCCACAGGGTAACCTTTACCTGTTGTTTTCATAATTAGGGTATCAAGTACATTTTTGTACATGGGGATGTCAAGTCGATGGACAGTGGTTTCTAGCTATAACATTTTGAAAAATTGCAATTGGAAACCGCTATCCGTCGACTGTATGTTTCTAAATACCATTTTCAAAAACAACAGATATGGGTTACCTTGCAGATAAATGTGAACTAGCTTTCCAACAGAAAAAAGGGAATTGCAAAGACATGTCACTGGCAAAACTTATTCTGCAAACGACACAATTCTCCTACTTTAAAAAACAGTACCAGGCTGGAATTACTTCCAAATCATTCCAACAAGTTCTAAGAACTGCAGTGATTCCATGCACCCAAACATATTACATATCAGGCTTGAGCATAACCACCAGGCAGATTTATCAGTGGCATAAGACAGTATCAAAGCTGGCCAAGGAGTATAGCCAGTCAAAGGGTGCCAGCCAGCCACCAGTGCCCAGTCTACTCCCTTTGACCGGCTATACTCCTTGGCCAGCTTTGATACTATCTTATGCCACTGGTAAATCTGCCTGGAGATGAGCTTGAGCATGCGAGTGTCATGCAGATTGAAACAGAAAGAGGGAGCCAACAGACCTGACTCACCTCTCACTATGGGTGAAGAGTTGTTCACACTCCCAGTACCAGGTTTAATGATGGGTTCATCATCTGAAATGAAAAGATAAGAAAAGAAATGAAAAATAAATTTTTAAATGTAAAGTGAGAAACAGATGCACTAGTACTGTTGAATACAGATTCCGTATACCCAACAAAAACTTACATTCTCTTTGACATATTAAGTTATCCTGGCTCAAAATTTTCAATATTCCAAAACCTTTTCAATGACATGCAAGTCTGGTAAGCAACAACAGCCTGGTGCCAAACCTTTCATATACTGGTCTCCACTCACTTTACTTCAACAGCTATTTTTGATGTAAAGTTTTATCATGACCAAACCTTTTCATCATCAAAATCTTGCAATGGTACATGAAGCACATACATGTTTCATACTGACTGGTAATAGAAGTTTATATATAACATGTATTAAAATTCAGAAATACGTACTTATCATGCACATTTTCCGTCTGCGGAAGTTGAGTACTGTGTAGTTCTGGGCTGAATGTAGCGTCACGTTCAGTTGTATGTGAACTCCGACCTCTGCATTAGACTGGCCTGAGCAAGTCAGGTTCACTCTGAAGACTGCATGGGACAGAACATAGTCAATAAGTCATAGCACCAACATACAAATTTAAAATTGCACTTTACATCAAGGCATTAACTCAGTACATGTATCAACCAAAAGCTTGTCCTCTCTGCAAGATTTAGAAATACAGTAGAAGCCATTTGCCAGCTATTTCGATCAGTTATCTGGGTGGTGCAATAATGCAAAGTTATCCAGCTGGACCGTACCGGTTTGGGTTTTGGGGATTCCATACAATTAACAGAAGTGTGCGGTCATCTATTGCGCATTTAACTGGCTTCACCAATTTCCGAATATACAGCAACTAAGTGTGAATTTGAGTAAAGCGATGTAAAAAAGGGTGATAATGGGGGTGTTGAGGATGTACATTTGAATGCACATTTGACACAGTCTAACAACAGTAGTAGCATACCTGACTCCGCCAGTGGAACCTCCCCAGCAAGTGAGATGTTGGTCTCTGGCTTCTTCAGAATTCTGGTGTTCTCTGACAGGAGACTCATGCGGTAACGAACCTGAAAACAACAGGTAAGCAAAATTGATTACTACTATCAACACATCATTCTCCAATGATAAATGATTAAGATTGATGAAGCAGATTGTCTCAACAGGGTTTACAGAAAAGGCTGGGCAGTGCACCAGGCCTGGTTACCTGGGCTGGCTACCACATCAGGATACTCAGATACCCCCATTCATATCCCCAATTCTTTTTTCACTCACACATACTACTATGGGGTGAGCCTAGTGTATTTCGTATAGCATTGTTTGAGAGTAGCTTGACACAAGGCTAGAAGAAAAACATTCTGCATTTTGCAAAAATGTTGCCTTTCAACTAAATTAAAGTATTACAATAATCACTACACCAAAACTCACCCCTGGCATACTGGACCTCCATGTGAAGTGTAGACTGTTGATGTCAGCAGGTACAGGGAGGTTGAACTTCAGGGCATAGCTGTTCACCTGGTTATCTCTCACATAGTACAGGTCTGCTGTCAAACCTGGAACAACACAGAGGAACATTCTGTTATGGAAAATTGTAATATTATATATGGAAAACATATTATACAATACAAATTCAGTATCACAAACTACAGTTTTCTTCTATTCATTGCATAACTCTTTATCATAACTGTATATTACAACAATTTCTAGAAAATAGAAGATTCTAGATATCAATATTTATAAACACTCATGGCTCGAAAACATTTTATTATTAATAATTATACTTTTAATATTGTACTTTCAGGGACCAACAATTACAAAGGAGCACCTAGATAATTGAGTAGGGTTGGGTACATAACAACTTGAAGGTATTATTGTTCTAGTTAGTAACGTACAGTATATTCTTGAAACTGGAGTGTCAGAAAAAATAACGAAAACTTTGTTGTATGTTGTGCAACAAAAATGTTATATGTGCACCTTTACTTTTCAGTTTTAGGTTAGGTGCTCCTATTCCCTAACATGAATTTCAATCCCTGTCCCTAAGTACCCTAAATGAAAAAAAATATCCAGAGAGTAACCAGATTTCTACAACACGTACACTTGACATCAGTTTGGCATCTGACTTTTAAATTAACCTTTTTCCAATTTATTTGTACAGCTAAGCCTTCCTTCCAAGGATCATGCCAAAGGAGATGACGTGACCTTAAGGTGACTTTAACTCATCCCCAAAGCAGTCTCCTCACTTAAATCAGCCATCAATAATCCTCCCTAAGTAGCTGGTTCAAATATATACATTTCCAGAGTTATCTGAGACTTTGATATGTAAACAGGTCAGTCTATTCATTCACCCCTAGAGGGACCTCTAACCTGATGGCAATCCCCCCCTGTTCACCCACACAACCTAAAAACATAAACAGTGGCTTTGGTAATCTCAGCCCCAACCTTAAGCCCTGTTTGCCATGCCCTGTCACCTGGTACCATAATGTGTTCCCTAACACCCTTGTTTATACCACACACAAAAGGGAAATTCTCCTGTGAAGAAAGGGGATCGGCACTAATGGACAGACGTAGGCGCTGGTTCTACTCCAGTGGCCAAGACGTATTCCAGGGATCCCCTGTTCCAAGGAAATTCCCAATGAGAGACTTAAGTGAAATAATCCTGTTTGTAGAAGCTGCTGGTGCAGAACTGTCACCCGGTTCTTGACATTACTAACAGATTTGCCATGCTAGTGGGCAAAGACAACATGGATCACTCTCTCTCTCTTTGAACAATAGAAGAGATGTATGGTAGACGAGCTAGGACATTTTGATGTCCAATATTTGAGAAAGTATGAGGGGCTCTTAAGAACTAGAAATGTCATCTTTTTTTTTTACGTAAGCTGTAAGTTGTGCTAATGTACAGAGTGCATTCCTGAAATTTCTACCATTCACAAGGAAGGAATTCTCTTTAACAAGCTACTACATGTACCCGTAGGCTTCAGGAAAGGGAAAGAACAAATATCTAAGGGCCAGTTTACACGAGGCAAAAAAAAAATTGACGTTTGACACATAGTGCGTGTCCTAGGATGCTTTTTTGACCGTGTAAAATGAGTCCTAGGACACACACAGCGTGTTGAAAATGAAAACTGTCCTATGACAAATGACATACGTCTTGCAAAGTGCCTCGTGTAAACTGCCCCTAAGTTCTTACAGGAATGTAATCATTACTGATATGTGCTGTCAAAACTACTGCAGACTTTTTCCTAGCACTGATATACATTTGTATACATTTTATTCAACTAATGTGGATTTTCCCTCTTCAGGATCTCTCTTCTTCTAATTTTACACCAAAGTGTACTTTCCGAGTTACAAGCTCAAGCCAAAGCTCTTCTTCAAACATATCAAATTTACGATTTGTATTTGGCTCCAAGGCCTTCAGGTACAGGAACACAGCATGCTGGGTAGACTAGCCTGTTTCAAGACACCCCAGAAATGGCAGCAGCTGCTGGTGATGATCATCATAGATTGGAGGTCACCCGAGGGGTCAGGTTAAGTCAACAGTGCAGGGTGAATACAATTTCTCACTGTAATTTCCAGTCTTCCATTAACCCCATATTTAACCACAGCTATCTTTAACGTTACATCGATCATTGTCTGACTGGACGCATAATTGTGCTACACAAACAAAATAAATGGCATCCTCCATACTTATAAAGTCAAACCTACATACAATTACAAGTGACTACCTCAACATAAGGACCACCTGGCCAATACTTTCTACTGGTCCTTGAGTAAATTTTCTAATTGATGCACATTTGACAAATTGGACCACCTGTCCAGGTAGACTAGCTTTCACATACCCAAGTGGTATTCTTGAGTGGTTATGACATATACTCAGTAATGTAAAGTAGAAGTCTGAATAGTTGAATTTTGATGGGTAGTTTTAACTCTGGAGCAGATGTATGCACCATGTAAGTTCAATCTTTTTTTTCAAGGCTAATATGATATCTATCTAATATGAAGATAACAATTACAGTTGTTTAGATCATTGTAACTGTTCATCATAAATGACAATGATAGCCAGTGGCAAGTGCATATATATAGCCAAACTATATGAAGACATCACATTTCAGATTTTAAGTTCTATTTCAGATTCAAAACCTCAGCTAAAAATACAAGTTGAATTGATAATTTTTCAAAGTTAGACATTATCTATTTCAGGGCTATACATATCAAATTCTCATTAAAAAGTAATAAATAAATTCATAAATAATGGCCAATTTCTAGCTGCATTGGGACCAATTACATGTAAATATATTATTATATTTCAGCCATACATAGTATGGTGAAATATATTGTATTCGTAATGTTTCTTTCTTTCTTTCTTTCTTTCTCCTGTCAAATCTTCAAAGTGATTCATCTCCGCCGTTCCTGGACCGAATGACCTGAAATTCGGCACAAGGGTAGAGTGGGCCAATACCTTGATGCTTTTTTCTCATTTTTTTCATATCTGCCTCTAAAATGATTTTATTGAGATTTTTTGGTCAATTTTGGACCAAAAGTGTATATTTTGGCCCCTGTACCCTGGTATTACAACCAAATGAGCTGAAATTTGACAGAGATGTGCCTTGATAATGCCCCCATATAAATTCGATAACACTTTTGGTGTACAGTACAACAAAATGCTTATTTTTGCGATTTTTTGACCAATTTTTGACCAAAAAAGGACACTTTTGGCCCCTGTACCCTGGTATTACAACCAAATGAGCTGAAATTTGACAGAGATGTGCCTTGATAATGCCCCCATATAAATTCGATAACACTTTTGGTGTACAGTACAACAAAATGCTTATTTTTGCGATTTTTTGACCAATTTTTGACCAAAAAAAGGACACTTTTGGCCCCTGTACCCTGGTATTACAACCAAATGAGCTGAAATTTGACAGAGATGTGCCTTGATAATGCCCTCATATAAATTCAATAACACTTTTGGTGTACAGTGCAACAAAATGCTTATTTTTGCGATTTTTGGCCAACTTTTGACCAAAAAAGGACACTTTTGGCTCCTGTACCCTGGTATTACAATTAAATGACCTGAAATTTGGTAAAGATAGGTATTAGATACTTGGTAACAAGATTCAAGTAAAATTTTTGACATAAACAACTTTAAAATGATTAATTTTGGCACTTTTCTGAGGGGAAATTTGTTTTCTTTTGGCCTCCTGACGTGACCTTCCGTGACCCCGCACAGAGCCACACCTGTGCGCGTCAGCCGGAGAGTTAATTGAATCAAAGACCTAGCCAATCAGCGAAGGGGAGGCCAAAGGCTAATTAGTATTCATAAGCGGGGCCTCATGATCCCATATATAGCAGTGTTCCCGCCAGGGGGAGCGAAGCCCGCCTAAGGCTCTCGCATTTTAGACTATTCAGAAGGCTTTATATTGTATCAGTTCTTAGGGGCATATCTATGATAATCGCAGCAGTCACTTAACTTCTCTTCAGGAGTTTAGCGTAACACTATTTCAGGTCAAACCGTCAAAGGCAACTAAAACAAACTTTAACGTTACTGAGTTCAACAGTACTTATAACTTGTTATCCGAAGTTGAAACGCTAGCGATGGTATTTTCGCTGCGCTGTTAGCTCCGTGCGACTGTTGTTGACGGTCTTATAACGGTATATTTTGCACCCCTGTACCCTGGTATGAGTAACATTTGGTATAGATAGGCATAAGATAGTTGGTAAAATGATCCAAGTAAAATTTTTGGCATAAAGTACTGTAAAAGGCTTAATTACAGCACTTTTTTTAGGGGAAATTTGTTTTCTTTCGTTCTCCACGCCATGACCTTTCGGACGTTCACCCCACAGAGCCGACATCTGCACCTGCGTCTAGCCGGCAGGAAGAGTTACAGTAATTCAATTAATGGTTCAGCCAATCAGCGAAGAGGAAAGCGAGGGCTAATTAATATTCATAAGCGGGACCACACAATACGTTAACTTGAAGACTCAGGCCGTACAGACTTCTCGCCAGGATTTTTTCAAAGCGTCGGACAGGGGTCCGGGGGCCGCCGAATGTCCCTGGCGGGGTCCAGGGGCAGGGCCACTGTGGGGGGGACCCAGGTGGGCGAAGCCCCCCCGGAAGCTCTTGCATTTTAGACTATTGAGAAGGCTTCTTTTATCAGTTTTTTTAGGGCCATATCTACGATAATCGTAGCAGTCACTTACTTCTCTTCAGCAGTTTGACTTTAAAATATTTCGGGTCAAAGCTTCAAAGACAACTAAAACCTCATAAACAACAAACTTTACTTAGCTCAAAAGTATACAAAAATATTGTACGGGTTGCCATCCTTAGTTGAAGCGCTTATTAATAGCGCTAGTATCTTCGCTGCGCCGTTAGCCGCCGTGCGACTTTTGTTGACGGTCTGATATCCCTACGTCGCCGCCTCGCTGATATTCCCACGGACATGTTTCAAGAAAAATACCCAGCAAAAAACGCTGTTCTGCGTCTAATTCTATTCTATAAAACATGTGGGACTCAGTGTTACAGTCTAAATATTTTGTAGAAGCACCGTTGTAGGAAAGAAGGTCCAAGCAATGTAAAACATCACGTAGCATGAAGTTCGCTGTCAACTGGCACACAGCACACGACTGTTTGAAACTCTAAGTCTAATCAACAGCCGTGTTTGATTGATAGCCGGCGGTCCTTTGATGAAGTCGGCGAAAGGTGCGTTAGTTAGAAAATCTGCGTTTAGTTTTGATACGTAATTATAAGTTAGACAGTGGCGAGAATGATTATTTTCTCATCAATATTTCTCTTCAGAATTATTTGAACTTAATTGTACATCTAAACAATTGGCTTACCTGTGCAATGTTTAGATGATTAATGATCAGTGTACTGAAATCATGTGTAACGTATGGCTCCTAGTCAATAGATCAGCATTTTCTCTATAGTGACCACCTGTCTATAGTGGCCACATTTCCTAGTGCTGTTGTTGTTTGACATAAATTTTGAACATTTAAATTGTAAGTAACTTTAAACTGCCAGAGTTTCAGCCCAATAAAACACTCTCAGCGCCAGGGTATGAACAGACTGACCAGACAGACGAAAATAAATCCTCGAACAAGGTTCAATCGTATCTTCCGGGTCTGGCAGGAAGTTGTTAAACTAAAATAAGAATGGGCTCGATGGCTGATTGCATACAAAGTAAAACAGTTTAACAGTTTTACAGCTTGAAGAAAACAAACGCTCCTACAGTACCTGCACCTGCTTGATAATTATTAAATCGTATGCCGTACTTGAATAAAAAAAAGTTCACTGCAATAATAAATGTACCCACATTACAAGGAGCTTATACTTTTTTAAACTTACACCTAGTTATCGTACTGAAAATTGTTAATGACATTACATGAAGTCATTCAACAATTTTCAGTCATGATGAAAATTTTCTGAATGGAAGGTGTGATTATTGTCATTTTCTGAAAAATAGAAGCAAGCTCTGTTTTTACCTGGAATCAATTCACAATACCAGTCCACTTTGGGGGATAATGTACTGTTAAGAGGATGTTCCATTTTTGCGCAGGGGTGATTTGGAACAGTCCAATGTTGCGTGGGAAGGGGTATGGCTGAAATATGCTGTATTTGCTCTTAAGCAAATGTCGGCCTTTCTAGTCTAATAAATATGTTCATAAATGATGACCAATTCTAGCTGCATTGGGACCAATTACATGACATATTATCTAATAGATGGTACTTTGGGCAGCAGCCTTCCATGAAGACAATGGCAAACAGCAAAGTCTAAAACCAGTCTAAAACTATACAAACACTTTTGTGCCTGTATCTTTTCTTCCATTTAAGTGGGGTGGGAAAGATGGGAGATGTGATAACACTGCAATCTTTCCTGTTTTCTCAGATAAGACCCAACAATAGTGGGTCCCAAATTTGGTAGGACTGACCAAGCACATTGTTATCTCCCCTCACATATGGATCATCGGTATGTCTCTCCAATCTGAAGGTACCCCTAACAAGACAATGTTATCTCAAAATGGCATTAAAAGGGGTTGGGCAACAATTTTCCCCAGGGAAGGTACAACAAAGGACCCATCCCCCTGCCTTAATTGAGGGGGAATGGCTCGCTAATTGGTGGAAATAACCACTTCCAATTTGTTGTCAACAAGGGATGCAAGTTGTCGTCAACTCCTTGTTCAAATGCTGGAATTGCCAAATGGACTGTAGGCTAATTTTGGACCATACAGGTGTTTCACTTTCGTAGTTAGTATGTGCATACACTAGACGTAATGAACGTGTACACTCATGATATAGAAGCAAACGGTCATATTTCAAATGATTAAATTCATCTTATGTTTCTCCACACATTCTTCAAACCCCAGAAGAATATGAAATTTTACTGAGATGTGTCTAAAGTTCTAGCCTTCAGTGATGCAGCTGCTAGTTGGAGACTTACAACATGTACTTATCTTTCTGGATGGGTTAAGTTACAAGATGCCTCTGGTCCTCTCTTTAGTAGCTCAGCTGTTCTTTACTTATGGGAATGGTGTCATGGCAAAACTGGTGTTCAAAGTTCATCATTTTTGACCATGTGGCATATCTACATCCCACACACTTCCTAAACTTGAACTACAAACAGAAATACCGTATTATCTTACTTCAGGCCTTTTGAACAAGGATGGAAAAATGTTTCATGAAATTGGGCTATGGGGTGGACGTTACACACTTGGATTTCTGTTTCGTACAATGCATTTCGAGATGGCAGACTTCACCCACTAAAATGGTAAGCACTCCTTTGTAAAACGTATGTCAATTGTTCAAAAGAGACATACAAAGATAGACAGAGAAGCCCGAAACAATACAATGACTTATCACATCCCAACCAAGTTTTGACAACAGTAACAATTGACTTCTTCAGAATACACAAAAAGCTCAAGATGGATGTTACCATTTTGGCATTCTTTCAAGAACCTTTACTCTCACCTCTCAAATAGAAGTACCCCCTGGAATAAAAGTACCCCCCGGACAAATCTTCAAAATCTAATAAAAGTACCCCCTGGAATAAAAGTACCCCCCGGAAAAATACCAAATTGACATGTAAACTGCCCATGCTACTTCAGTCCAAGAGAAGATGATAAGCAGGTAGGCTCTTTTTATTTATTTATGCCTCAGTACCATGTCAGTTAATTGTATCAATAATGAACAGAATAATTCCTATGTTATTGCACATATCAAGGAGGTTAACCTCCTTGCACATATTTTCTTTATCTGAGTGTCACACCATCAACAAAGATCAAAATAAAAGTAAAAAAAATGAATGAAAATAAAAATTGAAGAAATAAAAAAAGAAGTTTATTTTATAATCATTGTTACAAAATAACATTTTGAAGAAACATTCCAACTTAGAATACCTTATTCACCACTTGTGCTATTTTCAATGTTGCAGAAACCAAGGAGGTCATAGACACTGCCCCCTATCGAAATGTAACGGCACTGCAGAAAATATATAATTCTCTCGCGCATTACCGCGAGATTCGGCGTAAGTTGATGAATCCAACATGGCGGATGTTTTCGAGCCGATCGAACGCTGTGCTTTGTTTTGGAAGGATTTTTTCGTTGCTGGAACATTAAAACAAGTTGACTACGGGTGAAAAATAGTGGAAAAGTATTGGTAACTTTTTAATTTGTTTGGTTGGTGGTTAATTTCTGTGTTTTGATAGAGAATTTACGGAAGTAAGTGACTGTGTGTGTAGCATGTGACCTCGATGTTTTCGTCTTTGTTCAGCGCAAATTTCAAGATTTTTGGAAGGTTAAAGATGGTCTAAAACGAAAAGGATATATTTTTTTTACGAGTCCAGTACCGAATCACATGTGTTCCGGTATTTTTGGACCTGCACCGAAACGTTTTTGCAAGTCCAGAACCGGTCATCCCTTGTTATGTTTGGGCAAGGACGTTATATCAACGTCCTTGGTTTGGGTCATAGCGCTAGCGGCAGGGAAATCCGCGCTGCCTCGTCCGAAAAATATTGAATTTTAAGCAAAAGCACCGCGGAAATATGGGCAGAAAATACTAAACTTTCAATATTTTTGGGGTCCCTGGTTAGTAAAGAAAGCCCCAATTTGAAAAAAAAAATAAACGTACCGTCTAAAATAAGGACGTAATAAGAGCCAATCCGCTTCCTGATAGCG
>NC_049990.1:21940524-21946694 GCF_000003815.2 Branchiostoma floridae | reverse complement strand
GGAGTCTGTTACGCTAAAATGAGAAATTATCGCCATCATACCTCAGTGAGTTTTTGTATATTTCGTTTTATTCATATTTCTCATCCTTGTCTATGTATCTTTCTGCCAGTCTGTGGACCAACTTTGGATCCAGGCCAAGTCAACCTTCCCATCTTACCAGTCCCCAGTTACACCATCTTCCACCTCACACCCTGTCACTCTACAAAAGTCAAAAAACTGTGTAAAACACTTGAGGAAAAAAAAGCACAGACCGAAAACAATATGTCCATTTTCACAAAGATACAAAACTGCGTCAAGAAGGAATATAATGTAAAAAAATTGAAAAATGACTCAATGCATTAATCAAAATGGCTCAATTAATCAAAATCTGCAGCAATGCATGGTACAGCCTACAGGAATGTACCAACTCTGTCAAGTTGTCCAAAAATAGCCAATATTACAAACCACAGGCCACCTTTCCACACCCCTTCATTAAAGCAGCAATAGTTCATTCCCCAGGAGATGCACTTCAACCATGACCTAAAAGTATCCACAGGAAGCGTTAAGTAAACCCTACTCTTATGTAAGGCCAAGGAAAAAAATGTTGTGTTTCCTGTTTCCCTACTTACCCTAGAAAAACCTAATGGCCGTAGACTTTTTTGGGGGTTAGGCAGTGGAGTCACATAGCTTCCAATTAAAGTTCCAGTTAGAATTTTTATTCAGCCTGTTTCCTATTGAAGTAAAAAGCGCTTCTTCAAGTTCTTGACCTATAAATATAATGAAGGATATATTACAAATGAAATATCTATTCACAACATTCAAGTTTGACACTGAAAGACACTTTGTGTCTTCATGCATTTCAGTTTACTTTGTTCAACTGCATAGTAATATGTCACACTAGAGTTTTGGCCAGCCTAAAAAAAAATTACAAGAGAAAGGAAGATAATCCCTACCTGCCGCCCCTAATTTCTTAGGACTGAAACAGGAAACAAAATATTTTTTTTCTAGGGCCTAACTGCCCCAAGGCCACCAGGCACCTTTCCGATTTAAAACATATTCCCTCCTGGCAGGGTACAGACAGGTAACTTCCTACTCAAACACTTCAGCCGATGACAGATTAAATCTTCCAGGACACTTCCCTAGAGTTTTATGGCTTCCATCCTGTCTTAAGGCCATATCCATCTCTTCCACAACTTCCTTTGACAAGAGGAGAAGCTGTCCCTAAGGCTATACCATTTATCTCCTTGTCTCTCAGGCATCTTGAAAGAAAATTTTAGCAATGGATCGAGAAGAAAACAGGGCTGGGAAAGAAAAAATGTACCAACATACAGACTTTTCCCTCAGACTCCACTTTATCAGTGGGGTTCGAGCGCTACCAAACTGACCATGCCAAATGGGTCTGACCCTTTTGGGGTAATGGTTAGCGCATTGGGTTTGAATCCCGGGAGCTAGGCCACTACTCGCTTCTTACACCATTTTTAGGTTGATCTTCTATCGCCATTTTTTGCAAAATATGAGAACCAACCAATTTACATGGCCCAAAAGGGACCGCTGTTTCATTTAGAGAAACCGACTTCCTAACGCACTAATGTGGGATTGTAAGTCAACCCACTAGACTGCCAAGGTCCCTACCAAACAGGATACTTTCTTAATTTGAAAAGGCACAACTGGTCCACGTCAAGATATTGAATCCAGATGAAATGTCCTTTTAAGTATTGTCTGGGGGTAATTTCTAATGAAAGTTTAAAGATACTGGGCAGCATTTTGTGATTACAGAAAAGGAACCGTGATGAATCCCATTACATCTTAATGACTGGATGTCAGTTTCTAATCACCAGTTTGTCAGCACTTGATTGTGTTATCATACTTTGCCTACCAGCATGATGGATCATCTGAACATCATTTTCTCTCACTCTCATCTTTGCATCCCCATTGTCAATGTCAATCAAATTAACAATCAGAATAAGATGCGGAGAAAGATAGATCTCTGAATCTTATCAATGATGACACAATTAGGGCTAGAGATTTTGGTGTAGAACTTTGGCATATCTTATATGAAAAATATCAAAATCAGAACTCAAGACAGTATGACAGTATTGAGGGGCCATTTGTATGTCAACTGACAGTACAGCAAGGAGTTTGGTTTTGGTGAGGGGGTGCACCAGGGAACAGTCCTCGGTCCCCCTACTGTTCTTGTTTTGGAAGACAGGCTAGTATGGATGCCAAAAGAAATTCCAGTCTAAAACAAACCTGCTCAAGGGTAAGAATCTATGGCACTGCTATAGTTCCAACCAAAACACCTTCCCTAAAAAGGTATATCATCAGTATCAAGCTCAAGGTAGGAGCTACAACATAACAGCCTGGCTTCCTTCTTTGATTGAAGTGCACTTAGACCAGACAAGTGTGTGCACATGTCAGGCCCAGTGTCTCCCTCCATGCCATGCTGCATCACGCTCGTACCCAGCGCCGCGAAGAAGCCATAGGTTTAGATTGTGGGCTCAACCAATACACAAATAAAACTATATGGAATCCACAGCTGTCATTTTGTTTTGTTTTGTGTTTGTCTCAATTACCTTAGCAAATCGTAAGTTGTGTGACTCTTGTGTGCGTCTCTATACAACGTGAGACTGTACCCTAGTTAGCTAGTATTTTCTACAGTTACCGAGGCGAAAACAAGACGAAAGTTTACTATTTCGGGGGTAAAATGATGCCACAATGGTGATACGTTATATCAAAGGGAACTTTAAAATGTACCTAATTTGGTGGCGCTGCGAGGGTGTTAGATTACCCTTCTAGATTGCCGAGAGGGGAGTTATGTCACGGAAGGGAGTTCGCTACGGTAGCGAGTTTGGCCTTCTCCGCGGACGCTGGTAGATTTCGATCCAAGATGGCGCCCGCATATTTAATGAGCCGGCTGTTGCCATGCGGGATAATGTATGCAAAGAGCCGACGGAAGCCCGAGCGCGCCCGAGCGCTGGGGGACCCGAGAAATAATGATATGCAGCTGCTGTGCTACGTCACGATCTGCCAGAAATAGCACAGCGGAGACACGATCGGGGTATTTCACAACCAAAACAAAGGACGGTAACATTCTAACACCGAGATGCTAACCATGGCCGAGCTCCTCTGGCGGCAAAAAGGTGCCAAAATGAAGACATTTGCATTCATAAAAGCCAGTAGATCAAAATCACAACGGTCTGGAAATGGCAGAAAGTGGAGAAAACGACGGAGAAGGGCTAAAAAAACTACTAAACACCGCTTGTCGAGCCTCCAGAGAGGGGAGGGTGCCGTGCCCCCACCATGACTGCGACGGCAATGCTGTGTTTTTCCAGAAAGGAGCCGGCCTGGACGTGCACTATCGTTCTAAACACGGCACAAAATCTGACGCCACGGCGGAAAAAACAGCGAACCAGAAACTGAGCCAGCTGTGTTTCGAAGAGATGAAGCAGAGACTGCAAGACCTCGAGGTACGTTTGCAGTTGTGAGGATTGGGATGTAATGGACGAGTTATGCTGAATTAATATCATGCACTGTTAAAGTTATTATGATATTTGCAGTTCGAGGAAGATTTCCAGCAAACAGGGAGACACGTGCTCTAGGTTACTAAGTGCTATTGGTTTCTAACTGTTGAGTCGTATGTAGTTCACTATTTCTGTCTAAGACAAAAGTTAAAGGACTTCTTGTTTATTTTCAGACTTCAGTAAATAGTATTGTAAGCCTTGTAATACAGTAACTGCGTTTCGTGTTGAAATGAAGAGAGTTATTGCAAGCCTGATAAAGTTCCCCAATAATGCATATGCAAAGAGTCATTACTGTGAATAGGCTTTTTGGACATCTGGAAATCATTTTGAAGAAAAAAAACACTGAAAATGTGTGTGAATAACTGGGTTCTCCAACTTATATATCTGTATATTTTGATTAAGTAATACTAAAGACATGAACAAAAGTATTTGTACTTACATTATATTACAAAAGCAAACTCTTGGATAGTACATTGTACTTATGTTTTGTGTCAACTGTTTGTCTTACAGGTAAATGAGCAGGCAGGTGAACAGTTCTCAGTGACAAGCCCAGCACTGTCAACCAAAGTCACTGCAACAAGGCCCGAAGTTGCTGCAAAAAAGGCGGGCATCGTACTCCATGCCGGAGCCTTTCTGAACTCCTTCTCGAGCGGGCGCCCACCATATTCCTTGAGCGTTGAAGGGAAAGACAAGGAGGTCAACTATCACCTGTGGTATCTTTCAGAGACAGCAGAGGACAGCAAGACATTCATAACTATTGTCTGTAAGCCAGTCGGTGTAAAAATGTTTTCCAAACATCCCGATCAACAGGTGACTGCCAAGAGCAATGCTACATGTCCAGCTCCAGACACAACAGACATTGCTGATCCACTGGAGGAGTGCCTCAGAAGAGTTTTCAGCCTACCCTCCTTCCGAGCTGGACAGAAGGATATCGTACAGACTGTTCATGCTGGGGAAAACACTATGCTCGTAATGCCGACAGGGGGTGGGAAGACACTATGCTTTACCCTCCCAGCCCTTCTGAGAAAAGGGGTCACACTTGTGATTGTTCCACTGGTAGCTCTCGGAGCAGACCTCTTAAGAAGGTACATGGGTAATGGCATACCATCAGTCTTCTTGTCCCACCTCACGGCAGAGGCAAGCATGCACACCATCATCCATGATCTAAACAGCCCTAGTCCAACAACAAAACTTGTCATAACAACACCTGAAAGTTTGATAAACAAGGCAGCAGTGTGGGAGTGTGTAACAGGATTGAAAGAACGGGGACTTTTGGAGATGGTGGTGGTGGATGAGGCCCACTGTATGGACCAGATGGGCCATGAATTCCGCCCCACCTACCTACAGCTCTCCAAACTGGCTGACCTTGAGACACAGATTGTGGCATGCACTGCCACTGCAACACCAACAACAAAACAGTTCATTATCGAAAACTTAAAGATGGGTGACTGTCGTATTTTCTGTTCATCGGTAGACAGAAAAAACATCGCATACGAGGTCAAGACGAAGGGCAGGACAAAAGAAATGTGTCATGCTCAGGTGTGTGAAGTTGTAGTGGAGCACAGAGGACAGTCTGGCATCATCTATTGCCAGACTGTGGATGACGTAAAAGACATCCACTATCAGCTACAGGAAATCGGGATGAAAGCAGTCAAATATCATGGTACGGGGACAGGGCAGAATGAGGCAGAGGGAAGGCAGAGTCTGGTTGATTGGCAGACCGGTGTGAAGGACATTTTAGTCGCAACTAAGGCTGCAGGGGCAGGGCTCGACAAACCTGACGTAAGATTTGTGGTCCACCTGGGATGTCCATCCTCAATTCCGGACTTCCTTCAGGAGTCGGGACGTTCCGGACGAGATGGAAGACAGGCCAAGTCCATCCTGTTTTTCAAGCCTGAGGACAAGGCCATCCACATCAAGAGGGTTGGGGAAATTGAAGATGAACAGTACAGGACTCAGTCTCTTCAAAGACTATCAGACATGATACACTTCTGCGAAACTGAACTGTGTAGGAGAAAGGTTTTACTTGAAGCGTTTTCAGAAGACACTGCTGGATACGAATGCAATGGGACCTGTGACAACTGTCAAAGTACAACGGTGGCGAGAGAAATTGTGCTAAAGAGAGAAGCTGCCTTCGTGATCCGGTGTCTCTCAGCCATTCGCCACACAGTGCCACAGCCTCCTTCCATTCTTCTTGCCAGAGTATTCCTTGGACTTGGGACTGGCAAAGAAGTAAAAAAGCACAAGTTGGATGAGCTTCCGGAGTTCGGACTGGGACAAAACTCAGGTTTTAATGTGAAGGTGTGTCAGAAGTTTATACGTATACTGACACGACTCGACATCCTTAAAGAGGTTGTAGTGCCAAAGAGTCCCACCCATAAGTTTACCTCTGTGTACATCTGTCCAGGTATACTAGCAGAATCTGCTGTTCAGAATGAAGTAAACGTCACAATGTTTACAAGGTAATATTCTATGTGATTGAGAGAAACAACAACATAAAGAAAATACATTTTAGTACACCTTAGCCTTTAAGCTAGCAATGGGGATAAAGCAGACTGTTATATTTTATATCAATCACATAGAATATTACCTTGTAAACGTTGTCACGTTTACTTCAACCCTCTTTAGGATCTCCAGTCTAGTCAGTGTGCGTATAAATTTCTCATCTCC
>NC_049990.1:21934644-21940424 GCF_000003815.2 Branchiostoma floridae | reverse complement strand
CATTTTAAGTCTGTTCAATATGAATTAAGTGCATTTTCTGCATACCAATACAAAAAATGCAGATACATGCTACATGTACATGTTTTAGACTATAACCCCTTTAGGTTTGGGACCGCATTGAAAAAAATTCACATAAAGGAGTCACTGTACATATGTAAATACTTAATCCCCTGTAAAACTACTGGTTGCTTCTTCTACGATTATTCCTGTCTAAAACCTAGTTCTATACTCTGGTCTGTTGTGTTCGACTTATTTTCCAGACAGTGGAAGACAGATGATCCAACCTTTTCTATTTTGTGTGGGTTTTGAGATATAAGAATTGTATAACATATTCTGTTGATGTATAAAATTTAGTTGGTCCATATGACACTATTGCTTGCTAGCAATCCGTACAGCATAAAGGATTAGTAGAAGCAAAAACTGTATGCATATATAGCCATTATGCTTCTTAAGTACAGGTCACTGACCTTGAACCTTTTGGGTATTCTTGTCAAATGAACAAGCAGAAACTAAACTGAAACAGGCCATTTGAATTACACTACAGCTATTTTCAGTCAGGGTGCTTGTTATTCTTTCATGATTGACATGTATTTAATGTCGAGGGAAGTAAAGTGTTTGACTTGTTCCTCTCAATAAGGGATTATTGCCTGTTTGTTTTTACATAAATGTTGTGACATAAGTTTTGTATGTACAGCTTTTATCTCAATAAGTAACTGCTGAATTGACTGGGGGCTGTGAATTGCTTAAGGAGAAAGATAAGTTAAATGGAGACTATTTCAATTGTTGTGCTAAAAAGCTCATCTCACACAATACAAAGGACCAGTAGAAGTAGTATGTATATACATGTCTTTTATTTACATGCTTGTAAAGTACAGTTCAAAATTACATCATACCCCTTTCAAGTAGGTATGCAGTGTGAATTAACATGAATACTCAAACACAGAGTACTGATAGTCATGTGCAGAAGTACTTCTTAAAATAATACAACCAGTGTAAATCTCTAACAATACCTGCACACCTTGACATACCATTTTTATGTTATGCATCCAGAAATAAATTGCAACATTTGCAATGAAAATAAAAATTGAGTTCACACGAATGCTTCCTTCACACCACTGGTAATTTGAATGGTTCCCAGTATGCAAAATGTAACAAATTTCAAATGCAACTGTCCCTCAGGTACTATAATACAGAGATGCCTGTCATATTTTGTCTGATATCCAAAACTTTGACTTACAACACATAACAAAAAATAAGTCACTGTACTAAAAAAAAAAAGTCACATTATAGTTGTACAGATTCAACTATTACATAAGGGCTAGGTTTGGCAATAACTCAGAATTTGGCAGAACAGGAATACAAGGTAATGGTTCTAGCCGTAATCTTTCAGCCCTCATCTGACATGTTTATGTATCAATGTGTCAATCACCATATTAATCATACAAATCACTGTTTGCACAAGCAAAAAAAAAGCATATTGCCCTGAACACAGAAGACACACTATTCTTCTCTGGGGAAAGATGCCATACATTGTCTGTCAAAGAAATATGTAATACTGTACAAATGGCCACATAGTACAAAATCTATTGCTTTTGCTACAAAATCTGGAGGGCTACCGATACAATGTCTTCAGTGCCAAAGTCCAATTACAACAGCAAATATGCAGGTAGAAATATCTTGATCTTAATTGCCAACATTTGCTTACAAATCACCATAAACTTCCATGTTTTCTGACACATGACAATTAAGAAAATGTTTGCCATCACACAAAATGAGAGTAGCCAGACATGAAGTTATCTTGTACAGACATTAAACACTGTTGGTTAGAGCAATTTGGGAAGCCTTACAATCAAATGGCAAACAACCATATGGTAAACAATCAATTGCAATAAGTAAAATCACTCTGTGGGGACATTTTCCCTGAACACAGATGGCACTCTTCGTCTATTGGGAAATATGTCATACATCTTTCTTTGGAAGTTGGACCTGACCTTCTCACATCCCTTACTGTACACATCACACCTATCATTAGGTACAAACTTCTGCGTGCCAGTGGAAGGATAAATCTTGGCCTTTCGGCGGTCAGGATTGTACATGAAAAACTGTTCTTTCAAGCAGAACAGGCATACAAAGATCTGATCTAGTAATGGGGATGGCTCACTGTGCCGTTTTGTATTGTGGACATCAAAACCACTGCTAGACTTGTAACAGGCTCTCGCGCTACCAACAAGTTGCAAGTTAACATTCAGTCGCTTCAGAGTCTTAAGGGTGGTTTGACCGGAACAGTACTGTTTCAGTGGTTTGACAATGTGGGTTTCTACATACTCGTCACACGCAATATTGTGGCCTTTTCTACCATCGACACTGACCGAACAGTTCTGCTGCACCATTCTCCTGATGGCAATTGGCCATGCAGCTGTCATGTTGACTACATGTGAGAGAGCCTCGATCCAGTAGTTTTTCTTCTTTGACTGGGAGAATATGGGAAGCAACATCATCCATACTGTTTCTCGAGCATTCCCATCTCCATTCTTGATAGAACTATAGTAAAGTCTTAAGAGTGGTCCAAAAAGTGACACACTCTGAATCCTGTATTGGAATGCAACATCATCTTCACTACACGAGGCAAGCCAGTCCTTGAACCTTGATAAAAGCAGTGGTCCCTTATCTGGCCCGCTATTTGACAGTTCTTCTTCAGATGGGAAATGGTCTGAATCCTCAAACTCTAACACCGCACAGAGTCCATACCCGTAAGCCACGTCCCTGTTGGCTTCTCTAATTAACTGGAGATTGTTTTCTTTGAATTTGTCCTTGCCGTATGTTTCCTGCTTTACCTTCTTCCTTTTGAGCACTTCTGCGATTACGTGATATAGTCCTCCGGGACCCTGCGATTTGGCAAAGCACTCTTCAGCATATCCCGATGCATGCATGTCACCCGGCATTTCAGTTGTCCAACCAAAGGCCACTTCGTCGCTAAGTCGACAGTGCAGGTGGTTCTTGTTCGTCAGCCCATCTCCAACAGTCACATTTGGGGCATTTTTTCTATGAAATGTGTACACTTCATCCTCTTCTCCCACCTGTACTTGCTCCATCTGACTGGTCAGACTGTCCACACTACTCATCACTTCCTCATCTTGGTTGGGAAACTGCATGTACCGGTACACGTTAACATCTTCTCTAGGTGCTGGTAGGGACCTCTCCATAATGTGAAGTGAGTCATTGTGCCCCATTCTCCGGGCAAGGGCAAGTGGAGAAGGAAAATGTAGGAAGGTGGGTCCATCCACAGACACTGCTTGTGTTTCTGTCAGACACTGTATCATGTCACAATCATGTCTTATTACAGCAAGACATAGGGGAGTAGCCCCACACCCTTCCTCGCAGTCTACATCTACTCCTGCGGCCAATATGTGTTGCAACAGGCTTACATCTCCTAACTCTACCACAACATGTACAATACTACGGCCTACATGATCTCTTATCTTACACCAACTATCTTTTGAATCTGCTATATATCTTCTGAACTCCTCTATGTCTGCTGCATTCCCTGCCCTTTTTGCACTGGCCAGCTTTTCTTGCATTTCTGTCACTAGTCTTCCCATCTTCTCATCCTCCTCCTTCCATCTTCTTCTCAAGGAACTCAGGTGTTTGGAGCTTGCTGGTCCATCATCCCCATTCTCCTGTTGTCCCTCCAAGTCAACAGGGATCTCTTCTCCTTCATCCCAGGGATCAGTTGAAATACTGTTCAGTATGACAGCTTGATCAACCCTATGTTGTTCGATGCTTTTGTTGAATTCGAACCTCTTCCGGGCTACTGAAATGTCAAACTGAATATTGTTCTCATCAAATGGAAGGTACTTGTCACTCCTTTTGATGGGAATGTTAAATTCCTTGCCAAATTCCTCGTTTATGCAGGCCGTACCTGTTAGCGTGGCTTCATTTTCTGTTGACAGCGGAAGTATAACAATGTCGGTTTTCTTGGAGTTTGGAGGATTTGCAGATCTTTGTCGAATTGTGTAGGTTTGCGAGTTCTTGAGGTCTTGTTTGGATAGCCAGGATTTCTGTTGTGCTGCGGTTTTGTCAGTCTGGTCTCGTATGTCTTTGGGGAGTTTGTTCAGGGCTGTGTCTAGCAGGTCCAAGTAGTAGTCATCCTGAGCTTGTTCCCATACTTGTTCCAAGTCGGGATGGGAGTGGAGGAAAATGTCATCGGCACTCAAGTCTTCTACGGGCTTCTGGGGCATCTCTGCAGTCTCCTTAGCTGAGAACAGTTCCTCGATGCCTTCCAAGTCTGGTTTGATGGCCATCCGCACTGTGAAATTCCACATCTGTGCCTTGCCTTTCAGGACTCTGATGTGTCGGACAGCCCGGAGAATATTTATATTATCATAGGCAAACATTACGGGGCCACCATCACCAAACTTTTCGTTGATAACTGCTTGAAAGTTTGATTTTCTGCTCCTTGGACAACTGTGACCCACTTTTTTCGTGTACTCTCAGATGGTCAACATGCTCCTTGTATAACTGGACAAGGGTTGAAACAAGCTTGTTTCTTTTGGCCCACAAGTCTGCAAACTGTGATGCCACCTGGTGCTCTGCCCCAAACTTGGATAGGTGTGCCCATCTTTCCTCAAGGTCTACATCTACTCTGTCAATCAATGTTCTGATGTTTGCTATCTGGTCTGTAGTGTCTGTGGCCAACTGCAGACTGTCCAACTTTGTGGGCTTCCACCTCAACCCTGATAGAACCTTGCCCTTTGCAACATACTTCATAGTAAAGAGTGACTTTGCTATTCTAGATATAGTAATACCAGATACCGTCGAAGTATCTGCCGATGCTTCCTCTTCCTCCTCTTTGTTGGAACAATGCTTAGCCATTTGTTCGCAGTGACTTTGAAGTCCTGTTTGCACATCTTCCATCAAAACACTGTCCTCCTTTGCACCTTCCTCGAGCTTACTCAACAGGTAACCCCGTACAAGAGAACGCACTTTGTCCTGCTGACTCCTGGCACTCTCGGTGCTTGCCCGCTTTGAGGAGGGCTCAGGGAGGGACTTAGACTTTGGGGTCATGAGCCGTTTTTTGTCTTTCCTGGGCGTGTTAGTTGGAGTCGTTGTGGATGTTGACTGTTCCGGTAGAAACCTGGCCAGTGGTGTGTCATCATCCGACGATGTCTCACTGTCACCCAGAAGACACCTGGCCAGGGGTCTGTCATCATCAGATGACTCACCGTCCGCCATTTCTGCAAGCAAAAACTTTTGGTTACTGTGTGTAAATGCTGACAAGTTGGACTGATACAAACTTAATATAACATCAAATACTAGCTTACTTTTGCCTAGCTATGTTGGTCGTGATGGACTCCTTACTTGAGTTAACAAAGGCTAAGAACTGAAATGTTTTATTCCTGACACTTAAATAAAAAGAATAATCTATATACTTGCATACAATATCAGTACCTTTACATAGGTTACCATTTAAACCCAATGGGTTCAGATCAAAAACTGTTTACATAATAGGTTAATTGACTCCACTATTGGATGGGGCTGTTTCTGCCAATTAAAATGGTTTTATCCTTCTACAATTTACTGATGAAGAGTATTGAAAATATTTGTTCTATAAAATCTAGTTTCATCATGGGTTATATGACACCCCAGTCAACCATTATTGCATTAAAAAAAATTATCTCAAATTCTTGCTGAACAAAATACACATAAAATGGCAATTGTACCCAGTATTTTGAGCCCTGGAGGCATATCAGTGCATGAAAACCACAATGAAATGTAGCATA
>NC_049990.1:21929133-21934544 GCF_000003815.2 Branchiostoma floridae | reverse complement strand
GCCTGCCGCTGTCACTAATGCATATAATATACTCGGCAATTTTGTACCGACGCTAAGAACTGGTCAACATACTATAGATACAAATAGATATAACTGGGTTGATGTTCCATTTGAAGCAATAACAACGAGATGAAACGCGTACATATATAATTTGCATAAATCAAGACAAATTTTCCACAATTTTCAGACCGAATTTACAAACCATCCAATGTTATCTCGATACATCTGTTCCTTGTTGCAACGACTCTACGTACCACAGAAAGCAGGCATAGATTTTCATAGCAGATAAGATATCGATAACATGCAGAAAACTTACCTCAAAACTTGGGGGCTGTCGTGCAGAAATCGGAGCTCTCGTACAGCGAATTCTGGCAGCGTCGATCCACACAACATTCACGTCCCCAGGATACTACCGCCCTCCCAGCATGCTTCGCGCAGAAAAATACGTTCTCTGTCCCAGGGCTGTCTTTGAGAACAAACCACTAGTAGCCCCCATGCGGCCAAAAAGTGAATTGCATAAAAGACTCGCACACGCATATTCAGTGGAACAAGACAATTTATTACGACGCTGTGAAGGAGCGTGATGCTGCATGCTAACACTTCTCTGATGGGATCCAGACGCTGTGGCTACAGGTATGCCAATTAAGGTGTTATCACTGGGGCCATCACTGCCCTTAATTCACTGTCAGGTCTGCTCCACAGTGGTATCTACTGGCATCAGCTGGAAGCTGTAAAAGAGGAGAATGTGGGAGGGGGTGCTCTCTGTGGAATATGTGGGCAGGGTGCAAACAGGAGTCAGGAAATGAAAGAGGAAAGGTCCAGGCATCCATATAACAGGACTGATCTTTGCAAACGTTTTCCTTGTAAGGTGAAGTGAGTATACCTAGTAATGCCAACATGGATACAGGTTGCATCTATATCCAATTGGACCTGACAGATTGTCTTGAAACCAGTTGTCTTTGTAAGTCAAAACAGATGATTTTATCACAGCACATCTGAACATCAGATACATGTATCAACTTACGTGTCTTACACAATTAAGGAAGACAAAAGCACCTAGCATACATTTGTATCTGGTAATCTGTTTTGCAGGACTTTATGTCTGTCTGTCTGCGGTAAGCGGTAATGTCTGTCTGTTAGTATGTTTTAAGTTTGACTATTCCTTGAATTGACACTAAGAAAAGAAAAGTGTTATCATAGCTTTTATTCATCAGATAATGACTTACAAATGTAACACTTCAACTTCAAGGATGACAACCAAACTGCTCCATCAACATCCCAAGTACTAAGTCTTTGTTCTAAATCTAAGCTACAAGCATACAACACTGTCACTAGCTATCAGACAATATTGACAGATTCATAACTCTGTCATTATCTTTCCTGACAGGGAATCAATTCTTTTACATACCAGACAAGCTTTTGGGGGCTACTTTTGTGTATGGTACATGTTGGCAATCTTATCCACGTGTATCTGATTGACAGCTGTCATCCTATCGAAATGCCAATCTTTCTGGGTGACAGATATACCACCCTGTAGTATGTAGCAAATATTCTTGGTGTTTGTGTATTTTTGGCGGCGCCGTGAGGTTTCTTTTTTTTTTGTACTTCCAAACAGATGTAAGAATCAATTTTACGTCTTGATTGAAGAACAAATATAAAATATTGCATTACAGTTTCTAACTTTTTTGTGCATGGTGCTACAAGGCTATGCATGTACATGGTAGTTACATATATAACATAATAAGATCCACCTTCTTGTAATATCTGAAACAGGCTACTAATACAAGGTCATACAATATATCGGTACATACAGCATAACAGAAATAATTTCTTTCACTCTTGACACAAGCAATATAACGCAATACTTAAAGACTGAACATTTTCACTTTACAGCATTTCCTTGAGGACAAAATACAACAGTTACTGTATCTAAACTGACAGCTGTGTGTTGCTGACAGTAGTACTTTGGACACAGTCATCTCGATAAGCAACTCTGAGAATGTTGATGCCCACAGCAGATAGGGCCGAAGTGTGGCGCTCTCTTGTTGTGCACGCCATGCCAGGTGCACAGGCAGGATGTTGTCTGGGTTTTGGACACACACGCTCGGAAACTTAGAAGAGTTTCTGTACAAAACAAGGCCTTAAATCTTCCTAAACGAGCTTAGTAGACAAACAAGTTCAAGAATGGGAGAAATCTAGTTTATCGTCACCTCAGGCTGTACAGTACAATTTGAATCATGCTGTGAAGCCAGTCACTTCTCCAAGAAGATTCAAATTTAGATTAGATACAATACATCAAACAGGTACATTAGATAGGTACGTATATACACATACAAAAGCATGATGCCCATAACAAAGGACGGACGTCACTTCACACCTGTCGGTGGACAACCTTACACAGGCTGTGGCTAGACTTCAAAGAGCAGCAAATAACAGATTTGTAAACCCACTTCTCGTAATGATAACACAGACGAAATTGATAACAAAGCTTTTGATACAACAATCACTTCTCACAAACTTCACAATACAATAATGAACAAATACATTCTTTATTGGGTTTGTAAGGGAAAAATCTACACCTTACAAGTATGAATTGCTCCTTTTCCACAAGAGTCCAAGTGTACAACACAGAACCTTGAACCTTGAACGGGAGCATCTACTGATACCAACACAGGAACAACACAGAGACAGTGTGATGACAAGTTAGCCGATTAAGCTGGCATTCCCCATTACCAAGTCTATACCTCCTTGTTACATGATGACTCTATATACTCTACTGTGGACTAAATGTCAAAATTCAAAAAGGGTATAAGATACAAACATTCCTAACTTTCCTCTTACAATTACTGTAAATGCAGAAATATTCGCGGCGGTTTTATATTCGCAGTTTTCACGCTGACCACTTCAACCCGAACTAAAAAGAACCGCAAACATTTTTCCATTATAGCTTTTGACTACAGGCTATTGCGCTACCGTAAACTTATAACCACCTCAGTTTTCCTGCTTCCGCAAAATTGAATCCCCACGAACTTAAATGCAATTACAGCAATCAAATTCAATACTTCTTTATCAAAATACTGTAACGTCTAATTTTGCCTATCTCTTCATTCAACCAAAAAGTAAATCTCACTTCCCCCTAACTTTCCAATGATACAACCCTACCTACCATCTTGATCACAACCCCAGGCTAAGGAGAGGCTCTGACATGATCCCTTGAACCTCTAACTATGCTCTTAGCCTGCAGAGGCTACAATCCTGGGGAAGTCCTGGCTTAACCCCTGGTCAGCCCAACACCAAAGTTGTCTCGCATCTTACCTTATAGGTAACTGTTGATTTAGATATGATACCGTATCCAAACACGCTGGCATCTTAGAATCCAACTCATCATGTGTCACATTCTTACTACGATGATGCGATAGACACTTGATCAAACTGGGCGGAAAATTTGGCAAATTGACGATTTTCGTGTTCAATGATTTCTTCATGTGCAATTATAATTTTCCACTTGAATTTGCCAAAGAACAAATTACAATTCACTCGCTCACTCGTTCACTCGCTCACTCACTCACTCACTCACTCACTCACTCACTCACTCACTCACTCACTCACTCACTCACTCGCTCACTCATTCAGACACAGTTTGTTTTGGCCCTAGCAGGAAGGTAAGGCCATGTTATTATATATCACCACTGTAGTTTTTATAGCATCACAGCTGTTGGTCTGCAGTTGTAAGACATCTAGACTCTGCACAATTAAATCAAAGATCTTGCTCCAGGCAAGTTTAATCATGTACAACAGATGGACCCATTTCTCATTGTGTGGTTACACTCCCCCCCTTTACACGCAACACAGGATCTGTCAAAACATAGAGCTTCCAAGAAACAGACTTAGGACTGAGGCAGTATACAGATGTACAGGTGTAAGGTGCATGTACATGTACCTATGACTGTTATTATCAACCAATTTCAAGAAATGACATGTAGGATCATATTCATAACTTTTATTGTTACACCTCCTACATGAATATGATTCTCTTAATGGCTTTGTCAATATGGATGCATGTTTCTGAGCATTTCTACTGGTGATATTTCCATTCCAAAGCATTGAAAGGACATATACGAAGATATATTTGATAGCTTGTGAGCTACTCTTTTGGTTCCTTTCGGTACGTCACAACGTATTTTTTGTCACCGACGATCAAGGCCGCCATCTTGAAAATCCCCCTCCGTCTTTCACGTAACCCAGGCAGTGAATGACCCAGGCAGCGGTTGCCCTGGTTTGCATAAGGTTCATGCATATCACATATGATTTGTGCGTGTCACATAGTGATTTGTGCGTTTTTCATAAAATTTGTATGTGTTCGCATAATGATTTGTGATTTTCATAAAATTCATACAAATGCTTAGACACCCCTGATATATGTATTACAGGGTATCCACCATTGCCCACTGCTAACTGCTGATTTGAAAAGTCCTGACATGGAACAACTGATTTTCCACACATCTCATCATCAAAGGCCTGGGCCTGTCACTGGCTGAACCTCTGGGGCTTTGAAGTGTGCAGTTTTGGCAGGGATGCTGAGGGATAGCCAGCAGGGAGGCTTGGACCTGGTCCATCTACGGGCCTGGTCATACTCCTGTTAGCTGCTGATAATGTACTGCTCTGTTGATAGCTAACTTTGCTATTTTCAACAACATTTCCATGACATACGGCCACCATACACCTGCTATAGCTGCTTCTTCCATCACACAACTTTGAGGTTAAACCTTCTGGCGAAGGTAAAAATAGAGGTTTTGTCAATGAGGGTAAAGAAAAAGGTGCATATAAATAGTGCAGTGCCAAACGAGGGCCAGGAAAAATGAAACTATCAAAATGAGTCTTTTTTGATGTCCATCAAAACACATGTAAGTCAATAGACAGGGCTCGAAATTCATTTTTGGAATTAGGTGCACTGGTGCACCCAGCTTAAGAAATTGGGTGCACCCAAAAATTTTTGGGTGCACCACTTAAATTTAAGCAATGACCTAATAATAAAACTTAGTTACAAGCTATCAAATCTTAAACAAGTACCATGAGAGACATTTTTAATATCTTTCTAATTTAGATGTAAAGAATGTGAGGTTTACTAGTGTACTTTGATATCTATACATACATAAACCTAATAAAATATTTGGGTGCACCCTGTGCACCCACAGAAAATAATTGGGTGCACAGCTCCAATTTTGGGTGCACCTGGGTGCACATGCACCCAGTATTTAGAGCCCTGATAGATGAAGTAACTCTTGGTCTAGGTGCTAGATATCAATGAAATCAGACAAGATCTATTGCCAGAAAATTCCATGAATGACTGTGAACAAATACTCTGAAAATAGTACCATGTTCAAACGCTTACATGACACACAAATGTATCA
>NC_049990.1:21927775-21928754 GCF_000003815.2 Branchiostoma floridae | reverse complement strand
AGGGTGGAGATATTCCGTTCCCATTGAACGTGACATTGAAACCTTCCACTCTGAGGTCTGCCCCCCTCCCCCTTACTTCACTGCTGCCTACGCAAGTTTGCCAATTCTTCTAACAGAGTCTTACCATTGTTCTTAACAAACTACTATGCCTAAAGCAACCTAGTAAGTTAACATAGCTTCTAAAATGACTACATGCCCCATTTTTCTGGGGCAGGAAAAATGAGTCCAGAAATACTTGTATTCCCAAAAGCATGACTAAAATGCCAAAAAGTTACAGATATTTCCAGGTGCACGTTGTCAACAAGTCTCCAGTTTTGTCCAGTCATTTGTTTCTGTCATTTCACAAATATCACTGGAACACTTCTTATGAATTTGATGATTATCGTAAATAACTTTCTTGGCATAGCAAATAGTATGATACCATATTACCAATCGCAAAATCATAAAGCACTTTTGTATTTAAGTCAGATTACATTCATCATGAACGACAGAGAAGCTTGGAATTGGGGAAAAAGACTAGACTACTGTAAATGCATTTAAGTTCGCGGGGAATTACACTGTAATTTTGCGGTAGCGGGAAAGAGGACTTTTCGCAGTGGTTTTAAGTTTGCGGTAGCACCATGCACTGTAGTCTCTTATTGCCATGGGAACATTTTCGCGGCGGTTTTAAGTTCGCGGTGAAGCGGCCAATTAAATCACCGCAAAAGTTTCTGCATTTACAGTAACTCCTAACCAGCACCCTGACATAATGATGATTATAATGATGATAATGCTCTCTTCAATTGACTTCATAAAACCAAGGAGGTTAAAAGTGTTTTTTAACCTCCTTGATAAAACACTGTGAAAACCATTAAATGACTACAGAATAGCATACACATGTACATCATTAAACCTAACTGCTTTAGCGACTGCATTGGCAATGTCGACCTACTAGGATGCTCAGCTCTAAAATTAGCCAGCCATAAAAAAGTCTACATAT
>NC_049990.1:21903296-21927475 GCF_000003815.2 Branchiostoma floridae | reverse complement strand
AGGACATTGCTTGGAGTTGTGTTACATTGGTTCCTGCTATGTACCCTACCCTGCACACACATACACAGATTTGTGGACAGTAAAACAACCATGTAGGCAGTGTCTAAAATGCTGCAGATAAATGCAGACATGCAGCTATTCATATATGTGCAAGACTGCCAAGAGGCATTGTAGGAATATTCTGTCACAGAAGCTAAGATTAGTTATTATATTTATTAATAGCTACAACCCTTTAAACAAAACTAACAAGTGCACTTGACACAATACTGTCAAGCATAGCTACAATTTATGTTACATTGAATTGTAATAAACTCATCTAAAATCAACTGTTTATCAATCCGTGAACTTCTTTTACGAAAAAAGAATAGATCCTAAGAAACAGTCCTATCTTTTCGTGTTGTATACCCAATGTGAAGCTTCCAAGAATACTACATGTCATCCTGTATCTTCAACCAGAAAGTCTCAGAAGACACAGGCCAGGTAGTAGAGACCCTTCAATTCAAACCAGATTGCTTGGCCATCCTTGGGGATCAAACATCTTGAAGAAAACAGAAGGAACATTGTTCTGTATCACTGTGGAATACAAACATGGTGTGCCATCCCTGAAACATGGATGATTGTGGTGACACAGATCTAAATCAAACTAATGCTATTAATCAGTTCAAGTTCTCTGAGCTTATCTTCTGGTGACACTGAAGTAGCCTGAGTGTCATCCTCCCATATCTGCTAGCTAGGATGACACTTAGGCTAAAAATGAAGAGTTTGCAGTATCTTTCAGTTGTCAGTTGAAACAATGGTAAGAACACAAAAGAATATAGAACATACAAATGTATGTTTACAGTGAAATAACATTGCTTTGACTTTTGAGAGGTTGCTGCTTAAACCATGATATTGAAAACACTGTAGCATAAAAGCTCCATAGGCACAATCATATTTACCCAATCATCACTTCTTATCCTACAAGTTAAAAAAAGGTGGAATATTACACTAGTTCCACAATACTGTATACCGGTAAAACACTTTTTAATTTGATACAAAATATCAACTCCAATCTCCTTCCTATTTTTCATGGAAGATACATTCAAATGTCTAAAAGGTTTCTGACATGCTATCACCTATACTAGTATTACTACAGTAGGGAAGACATTTCTCTTACAATAATACACAAAAATATAGGACAAGTCTGGATATCCCTGGTTATTTGTTATGATATCATGAGTGCTGATGGCTGGGTACCTCCCTCTTGTCTAGCTTATCTCCCAGTCCAGGGAGACAAAACATGTGGCAGCTAAACCCAAGAATCACACAGGGGAAAACTCAGGCATCCACTATCTGTCCTGAAAGGGTTTCTAGGTTTTTTTATGCACAGTTTTAAGTCAGTAACTGCACCGTGAATTCATTTATTTTTGCAGGGATTTTATTTCAATTCTAATAGGATTAGAAAGGAGGTTTTAGTAGTGTTTGGCATAGTTGAAGCAATTCTGATATATGCGATGTGTCATGAATTTGCAATGGAGAGTTAACCATGAAAACTGTGACCACAGAGGAGATTTCTAGTAATACTCCTACCCCCTAAGAAAAACAATCAAACCAACAAGTTTATCAGGTGAAAACATGGTCATCTGGTAGTAATGTTGTGAGTGGTGAAAGTATAAATGTGTGGAATTGTAGGCCAATACTTATCAAATCCAACCACATGGCAATCATGTTGTATTGAGGTCAACTGAAACCTAACTGTGGCAAAGTCTGGGTAATAATCCTTCTAAAATCTGTCCTCCTTCAAATTTGTCCTGGCTGTCTGTGCCTCTACTCCATCTGATAGCTATTAGAACCTACACAAGTTACATCCAGCCAGACATCTCTAAAAGATCTCTAACCAAGGCTAAAGACTGTCGAGATCAATTAAGTTTCACTGTCGCTGACCTCGCTGGACCTTCCAAAGTGACCAATCACCTTCAGGGGTCAGGTCCTGAACTCGTGCTGTGCGGTCTGCACCCTCCACTTCTGAACTTCAAAAGGGGTCAAGACTACAGTCATTGAAAGTTCCAAACACCATCAATTCGTGCATTTAACTACCAGTGATAGGACCACCAAGTAGGGTTGACCATCAAAGTGGAAGCCACAACCTCTATGGTAAAAGCTTGCTTGGACTATTCCATACAATCTTCTGAAAAGGTGAAAACTTAGTTTGATATTATACTATATTTAGATATATAATGATAATGAAATTCCATTATGGTAATCATACTGAAAAACTATCAAATTTTAGTTATCAAGGAGGTGATGACATGAATATATTTTTCATAAATGACAACCATGAAAAATGGCATTGCCATTTTCCTTTGCTTTTATTTCAATGATCAAATTTCCTGAACACCCCCTCCAGGAATTTTTGCAATGGAATATTCTTTATCTACCACATAGAAAAACAAAACATGCAAGATAGAACTATCGTAAACTAGTAAAATACTACGTCACAATGTAAGTGTACAAACTGGTGTCTTGAATTTGAATAAAGATTTCAAACATTTTTAGAAAACATGCAAAGTAGTGTAACAGCGGGGGTTGTGCGTTTCAGTAGTACAATGAATTGTAACAAAAAACACAACTGAATTCTGCAATAGACCATAAGATAAGCCTTGTAACTGTTGCTATTGTGCCCACAAGTAATCTAACACACAATGAAACTGCACCAGCATATTTGAGACTGTGTCTAAATATTGCTACAATGTAACCTATACCACCCGCACAAACAATCCCAGTATACTGTGTCTGGGTAACATTGTGGACACCCAGGCATGTAATGGTGTGGCATGTCCTATGCTGACCCAGGATATCCAATATTAGTGACCCGTTGGTTTCAAATTGCAAATTGACTACTAATTGAGCCCTGTTTGGAAACATGGGTGGACGTTGGTGCTTCTGAAGTTGTATTTGTTGTTCCTTAGCTTTCCGTTTGTTGATATGGAACTACCATGTTGTCAAAGCTACTACATGTACCTATCCCAAGCTGGAACATGGATTAGCTTTCAACCAACCAAACGTTTCCTGAGAAAAAACAGATTCTCAAATGTTTAGAAGAGTAAAAGAGTAACAGAGCAGGGAAAAAAAATCCTTTTGCATCTACTTAAATTGCTACACACGTGCATGATACTGAATAAATATGGCAATGTCGTTTGAAATGTCTAGTCTGTGTACACTGCACATAGACAAGTTACTTGAATATCCCATGATAGAGATTTCAGTTTCAGCAAACATTGTCCAAGCCAAAATGACAATGAACACTCATGAAAAACATTATATATCCTTCACAGCTTTTAATACTGGAAAAGGAAATATCTGCACTATCCTTGACACACAAATGATACAAAAGGGATTTGTTACTGTCTATCTAGAAATTCTTCCCAAAGTTGGCCCGACTCCCAGAAACATATTCACAAGCCAGTGCCTTACAGTTATACACACAGAAAGCCCCTCTGTATATTTACCTGTACAGTAACAGTATACACATGAGCAATAGCAGTCTTTGTGACTGTGTAGTCAGAAGCATGACTGTCCATACAGGGTATAGTTGAGGGAAGTGTGGTATGGTACATACTTGTGGATTGGGTGACAACCTGGCATGACTTGGGCACGCTCCTGGATAAGCCAAGCAGAACAGGGCATCTACAAGGCCAATGTCAAGTCAGCTAGACACTACAGATTAGGACAGATTTCCAGGATATCACTTCGGACTTTGCAAGGCAGATCATTCCAATACTGGGAAATTTCTGGGCATTTCATTGGACTAAATCTATGCAATGTAGTATACTCATACATCACAATTAACCCTGGAATACTAAAATACATACAGAATATTTCTATGAGATAACCCTTAAATAGTTTCAAGATAAATGTTCAGTAGTGTATTCTTCAACAGCTCTAATAATAGCATTATGAAGCTTCCAAGATAGCCATACATCACATTTGTTCCTGTCAATAACTAATATGTCATGTCAAAGAAAATTGGAGAATCCATTTACTGTCTACTGCCAACTTTGACCACGCCATGGTTACAACTTTCAGTTCCCTTATGCCTTGAATCATACTATTACCTACGAGACACATTATGCATAATTCATATTTCCTGGCCGTACACCAATATATCCATCTGCATACTTAGAGGTTAGAAGTATCCAACAAGCATGCAGAAACATTAATTAAACCTTTGGGATTTGATCTTGAATGCCAGTCTTGTCACTGGCAATGTATTTTGGCATACTAAAAGGGGAATCTGATTTTGTTAAAAGTGAAACTAGGCCAGATTTCTACATACACCACCACTGCTGCTGCCTGGGAAAATTGCAGGGAAAACTTGAGAGCAAGCTTCACATCTTGTCAAGGCCCCAACACTTACAGTAACTGGAGCGAATCAAGGCTTACAATTTAATCTAATTAACTTCAAGCACCCAATTACAACATTAAGAGTCTTTGGTACTTTAAAAGATGTTCTCTTAATGACAGCTGACTAAAAATATCATACAATTTCAGACAGAATAGGACAAACCTATTGAAAAATGGAGCGATGAATATAACCAAAAATGTCTTCTCTCTTACACTAACAGTTTTTTCTTTGCTGTTTCTTTCATTTTGTAGCTTAAAAAAAGATTGCTACTTCTGTTGACTGAAGAGAAAGAACCCTGCCCCACTTACTCGAAGTGGACTCGAGAAGTCAAGGAGCGAATCCGTCGACAAGAAACACCTTCACAACAGCTTAGAACAAAACAAAAGACTAGGAACGGTCTGCCACTTTCAGCAGACAGGTTGCATAGCCCTTCAGCTACAAGCACGTGTTCTGTTTGCTTTTTTCTTACGCCTTTGAATACTTCTATGGTGGTGGAAAATAGCATGCTATCTTTAGCATTGAATGGCTATATGTACAAGGCCAAAAAGTCAAGACCTTGAGAAAGAAAGACAACATTGCATTTTTTTTCGTACCACCTTTGACTGACAGAAATGTGCTTGAATATTTTGGAAATGGCGGGAAATAGATTTTGGTATTTTGACAATTCTACTGTCGGCTACTCTTTGTATCTTTCCACTCTCTTCGACAATCAAAATCCCCCTCAAAGATCAGACAAATTAAGCGTCTAGTGTTTTGTATCAAACAGGATCTCTTCTACATCAAAGTTACAGATGATATAGTGAGGTATGTAACAACTTGTTAAATTATACAGATCAGCTGATGTGATTTTTTTTGGAAAATAAAAAAAAATCTTATTCAGGAATCTGAGCCTCTAAACTCTATAAATTCATTGAAAAATACACTATATTTGTCCAGATTTACAAAGTAAAGAAAGCATGCATCCATTATGTTCAGTGTCAGGTTTCGAATTGGTAAAACCGACATGCTCAGAGAGGGATGTTAGATGTACATTCCTTTTTCGTACCCACTCACGAATGTGTAAACTGTTACCCAGCTAGAGAACATACATTGTATATGCCATGGAAACACAGTGTATTTTGTGTGGTTGTCTGGACCAAACAGACCCCTGATCCTCCTAGGTGATTTACTGGTCAGGATGTTTAGATGGGGAATTCTTGCATGTCCTAAAATCCACTGGATAGAAATATGAACCCAGTGTAATAGCCAAGCAAACAGTCAGTGTGTAAATCTTGCTAGTGTGGCCCAGCTTAGCATGTGTACATTAAATTGACACCCCACCATGAATTTGGCGAAGTCAAAATGTTAGTTTGGAAATGTCGTAGGGATGTAAAATTTCTGCATTACTGGTAAGACACTGGCAAGTGGGAACTGGCAAGTGGGAACTGGCAAGTGGGAACTGGCAAGTTTATTGCGGACTCCCCAACTCGGGCCCAAGATCATTCAGTAAATTGAGTAATAGCCTATGCTAAGATCCTATCAAAAACAATTGAATGGAAAGTCAGAAAAGTAAAATACAGATGATACTGTTTAAAATGAAATCTTTACCGTTATCAGGCTGCATATATGATGGACACATGTCCCTTGTTTTCAAAACATATTTTCGATTGCATCTTTGTTTACAGATGGCATTTCTTCATGCTAGATAAACAAATATACAAAATATGCCCCAATTTGTTACAACTTACACAACAAATTGTTCAATAGTCCTGTTGTCAGTCTGAATTGCCGTATACCAGGGTTCCAAGAAACCAGCCAGGCTGGCCATGACAAACTCTATTGCAGGACAACTATGTTTGCAAGGCATGACTACAAGATAACCATATATGTATCAGTGGCACGGAAAACCATCAACCAAAATAGCACACAGATCTAGATAAAAACTTTATCATGACTATAAAAAGAGACAATATCCCAATGAAATCAAGTATGCCACCAGAAGAAAAAAATAGTAATAACAGAAATACACAATTATTCTCCTTGTATTTCAAGTACATATTTTTCTTACTGCCAAAAAAATACTAAAAGGCAAAAATTAAACAATATTCTTTCTGTCCTGAATTGTGGATTTCTTCCATCTACCAGGTGTGCAGTCATTGTAGAATATGTACATTTTGGTATGTTGCGGTACCTTCCATACCGTCTGTGTTAGAGTATTTAAGGAATAACTGAAGAAATTGCACCCCTAATATGATTATACCCAGGGTAATGTTTCCACAAAAAAGCTATTCCTCATCCTTTATCATTTATGTGCTGAGCTAAAACAAGAAGGCTCTCACATAACCTCCTTGGCCAAAGGAATGATCCTACAAGGAAAATACATTTAGGCAAAACTTGAACAGTTAAAGAGTCAGGTTTCTTGTGTATACCTGTTCTCACCTGCTTAAGATGTCAGCTGATCCAGGTGTGGGCAACACAAGGTGAAGAGGGCCTTCTTACCTGGCATACCTTTGTGGGCTTGTATTTCACTTTTAGTTTTCAGTGACAGGTGGATAAAGTTTATAACTTTGTGTGGGGTAGTACATGGCAAACAACTTGAGAACAAAATACCAGTAACACAAATCCAATTAATGTTGAATGAAAAAAATTGAAATTTTTAAGGTTCAGAGTTAAAATTTCTAATTTCCTTCACTACTTCTTTTTTTCCTTCTTTCCACAGTTGTTTTTAAAAGATAAATTTTTCGAAATTGAACTGTGCTTACCAAGCTCCTCAATATAAGTGACAAGCCAGCTGTCAGTGTATGTAATACAAATGCCCAATTGTCAAACCACATGTACAGGGTCAAAAGTGCACTTCTGAATATACATTTTTGACCATGGCACTGAAGTTAAGAAGTGTCCTTCACAATGTTCAACAATTGTATGGCTACACCAAGATTTCATTAATCAAGCAACTGTCAGTTGAATCAGTGATCTGGCAGAATTCTTCATGCAACAAGGTTACAAAAATTTGCTTCGAAGTACCAATTCACGACAAAGTGGCTATCATTTCCTTCACAGCTTGTGCATCTCTTCATCTTTTCCTACATACATTACTGTCAAACTCTTGCAGCTGAACTAACTGGATCCGATATATGGTGGTGAGCTGTCATCATTTCTAGGGGCAGTGTGTGCTCCAGTCCAGGAATGCTTACACTGGAATCCCTGCGTCTTTACACAAGGCAATGTGTCCACAGTATACCGACTTCTGTTGTTAGTGTAAGGCGACCATTGACGTCTTCTGGAGTGTTGGTTGACGGGATGAAGTCAAACATCGCAAACGTGTTTCTGAGAGGGGTGCGTAATTAAAATACCATCCCTCAATATTTTGTTATCAAATACTCTGGTACTAGACGCTGTGATAGTGATGTTAGGGCTAAAATGGCTTTGTTTTTCTCAATATTTTCTACATTCGTCGCCAAAGCAAGACAGAATTTATGACACATTTCCGTAATTTGACATACACATCTCCACTGTGTTGCTATCCTGTTTTCTTACAATTTGCATACTAAATCGAAAATAAAGTACAGAATCCTCCGTAACAAAAACATTACATGTAAACAACATAACAAAAAAGATAAATTAATGCTTTTTCTTTCTCACATTGCATTTGAAATTAGCAACAAACATACAGCACAGATTTACTGAGAAGCGAGAAATCTGGGAAATACAACACTTCAACAGCCAAAACCTATCATTATTCATCTCGTTAATATTGTCAGAAAACTCCATAAATAGTCAATTAATCCTTTTGTCCACTAATTAGGCATTAATTATCACATGTATGACAAAAACACCCCCTGCAGATTAAACAACTCTTTCCTAATTTTACCCAAAGTAAACTGCTCATAGTTACACTGATAGTGAAACAATATTTGGAGAAAAATCCTGAAAAAGGGGAAAGGTTTGAAAATTAAAATAAGCAAGTTGTTCTAACCAAACCTCCAGCAAGCCACCATCTACACGCTAACAACACTGTGATTTTATGAGCAAATCAGCACTATGTACTGCATAAACAAAACCAGTAATAACAACACAAAGGCCAGATATGAGATAATCATGAAAACCATTTTCCTACAGTATTTCTAAGTGTGATAGCAGGTCATGGATGTGTGGTACAGTTCAAGAGCACAAGCTGTCAGAATCATTAGCACCAAAGATACTTAACTCCTGCCCATATAAGCAACAGAAACAGACACCAAAGCTCCTACAACCAATTGTTTATTGACCTACCCAAAGTCGAGACAGAACAAACAACCATTTGAACAGGGCCAGAACAAAAGCATCAGACTTACTGTTGAGAGAGCCCCTAGGAATGTTAATGAGACCACCCCAGAAAATCTGTTTCAAGGATTAGCTCCAAAATTTCTGTTATTCTAAAAGGTTCTTCAATAGCCCGGCAAACTTTCGCCTGGATGAGCAAGCCTACTGGAGAGTTCCTGCCCATTTGCAAATTGGATCTGTTGCCATGGCAACAACTATTCCACTATGCCCTCATTTTTGTAACAAAGAAGGGGGAGAAAATCTGGTCTTAACTCCGGCATTGTTCAACATAAACTTCCCTTTGAAAGGGGATTAATAGTTGTGTGTGTTTTTGCATAATCCGGGCGGGTCACAGTTTTTAAGTTTTGCCAGAGGGGGTCACAATTTTGATGTGGAACCAAGCAGGCGAAAACACTCCAGGGCGGGGGCGAACAATGGCGAGCGTGGCTCCCAAAATTACATGTTTGCTGAGAAACTGATTGAAGGGGTGGTTTTATCGGTTTGTTCCGTTTAGTCAGTATGAATGCAGGCAAGCCCATTTTGCCCTTTGTCAATTAGGTGGAACGTGACGGCATCACCCTTGGATGGTTCATCCAAAGTGATAGAAAAGGACATGACAAAACATCACCTAAAGGCATATAGACAAAGTACAGAAGTACCAAAGATACAGCATTTATATATAAAGCCAAACTATATACATCTTAGCATACAACATCAGACAGATTTCAAGCTGAGAGCGAGAGGTATAAAAATACATTTTGGCACAGTTCCTACAAAAATTCTATCTATCATTTTGCCTGCAAGTTTGTATCAGGTCAAGGCCAGGAAATGGGCAGGAACATGCAAATAAAGATCATCATCAGTTATTATACTTGGCCAAACACTTTGGTTTGATTCAAGTATCTGACAGAAGCTAATATTGCCAAACCAAATCACGAAACTGTTACAGTACATCCAGACCAACAACGCTACAGTTGGTAAGTATGTAAAAAAGCCACCCTCAAAGGCAAAGTATTCAGCCTTCTTGGCTAATTTCACTTGGCAGCTCAGTTCTCAGTGGTGGTTTGGCTTAGTTCATGTACAGGTGTTAGCACAGATCCTCGCATATTTACAGAATAACCATCCAAGTAGGTGGCGAGTTTACACAGGTTT
The DNA here is from genome assembly GCF_000003815.2 of Branchiostoma floridae. Lineage (NCBI taxonomy): Eukaryota > Metazoa > Chordata > Leptocardii > Amphioxiformes > Branchiostomatidae > Branchiostoma > Branchiostoma floridae. Next base: position 21,917,658 of record NC_049990.1, on the reverse strand, counting down.
TTAACATTAGCAAAGGCAGAGAAGACTACAAAGACACCTAATGTAGCCACAATATGTACTTCAAAGTTGGTAAGAGGGACACCCTGGCATATGGATGTCTTCATCATGTCGTGGGGCCTCGACCTTATATGGCGTGTTTACGCTGCGGAAATTTAGCCAAGGAAAACAGATATTTCTCCTAAGGAAAGCGGTGGTTTGTTTGTGGGGAGCGGAGACCGTGATGTCAGAGGGGCAGGCTTTGATCCGGTCGGGTATTTGTATTGCCAAATGGTGCGAGGGAAAATAAGTAACACCAGGATTTCATGATCCCCTGAACCTGAACTCTATGTCTAACAACATTGGGTTCAAAATGCCAGTTTGAATTGGTGAAAGAAAACAATGAAGACAGCATGTACTTTTATTCAGAGTAACAACTTTACCAGCACAACACTTTCATGTAGTCTAATTCACAAAGTAAGCACAAAGCGTAAAATTTGGTTTGATGCCCTGATTCACCTGTTGAATCACAATGCTTTTTCCAAGATGATAGTAATTCTAAAGTAATCTACTACATTGAGAACCAAAATTTAAGATCATGACTGCTCTTTTAAGACATCTTTTGGGGAAGGATTTGAACCCTAAAATTTTGTCTGGAGCAAATTGCTGAAATGAGTGAGACCTTAACGTAAACAAGCTGGTGTTTGGCCAACAGTAGCCATTAGGGATTTGGAGTTTGATAAGGTTTATACAAAGGAATTTGTAAAGCACCATGCATCAAGTAAACCCAACACACCTGACATATACAACTAGTGATCTACTTGCAAACTGTCCACTTCACAAGAGACACATGTAGAAAAATCCATGCCTTAGTGAACACTGAAATGTCAAATTGAATGTGAATTTTTCCCTTATTTTACCGGTATTAAATTCAATAGGAGTTCAGGTGAAATGTTTGCAAACGGCTATGGCATCAGTCTACTGTATGTAGAGTATGACCAGTACATTTATCCTGGTGGCTTTTTTTCTGATATTGTATCCAACAGTGGTAAGTGAATCCCATCACCCAAGGCCACAAACTAGATACACCTGCGTAACATTAGAGGATGTGCCATGCTTAATCTGAATAGCACTGAAGCTGACCCATGAAATCAGCAAATGTACAAAGACCGAAAGAGGTCATTCATGGCCACACCAGTTCACATTCCACATTAGACCTTTCTCCCAAGCACAACTAATTTTGTACATATCAACGTGATCAAAATCATAAACCATACATGTTCTTTTAATAAAACATGATGTGTCCTATTCAAAAGCAATAAATTCTACACTACGTAACAAGACTACAACTAAGAGTATAAGGTAAGAAGACAGCACAAAATATAGCAACTGACTACCAGTACAATGACCAAGTGGATAGAGTGTTTGCCCTGCATATAGTAGGTTGAGTTCGATTCCCAGCCAAGTCATACCAAAGACATTAAAAATGGTACATGCTGCTTTCTCTGCTCGGCACTCAGCATTCGGGTAAGAGTAAGCTCAGTAAGGTAGATGAACCCACATCACTGCCAGTGAACTAGCCCCCTGCTGTAGTGATTGCACAAAGTTGTGTGGCCCAGGGCTACTGAAACCGAGATGGATGCCGCCCTACGCACCATCTAGTGCGGGAAGGACTCAAACAACTTTGATCCAAACTTTGGCCAAAGCCATTAGCTATTCCTGGCATTGATTCTCTACCCAGTCTTTCTACACTATGAATCCTTGTCCTCTTCTAATTTGTCAGAAACAGAGGTAAAACTGTAGACTACTGCTGTGTACTGTAGAGATCCCATCTGGAGCATGTTTGAAAAGCTGCCAGCTTGTGATCAGCCACACTGGGCCCTGTTGGGATTTTATCCCAGCATGACCGCTAAGCTACAAAACCAACTATGCATTTCAAAGAGGAAAACATTAGAACAGACTGTACTAAAGTTGCTACAATACTGCGTGACACAAGCACATAACTCTGTGACACTTTGGAACGTCCTGAAACAAAGATTTGTGATTTCCTGTGAAACTGTAGCTGCGAGGGAGAATAGTACTGGGTACTGGCTAGAACAGACCATGACTGGTCGTAGCCAGCACCATGCCTGGCTCCTGTTGTGCACTGTTGGACACAGGTTACCCTGCATCTGACCCAAGCTACAGTAGCAAATTTTCTGGAACCAGAAATCCTCCTGAAAACCAGATGCTTGAAGGATGTAGAGGACCAAAAAGGAAGCAGTCTGTTTTCTGGAAACCATCAAAAAGTTGGGAGCAACACACACAGGAACTGCATACATATGCTTCATGTTTAGTCATGTTTCCTCTATGGTGGCTATACTTCCTCCATACCTGACACAAGAATCAAACCTAACACTAACATTGCTGGCAGCACGGCATCCTAAAACTTGTTTGGGTGGTTATATGAGTTTCCTTCATGTCAATCCCTCCTAATATACTTTACCACAGTATAAAAAGGAATATGCTTGTTTTGGTATCCAAGCCCATCTATCTGATATCCAAGACGCTCAGATTCAGAATAACTCAAAATGCGAGATAATTCGCAGCATGTTATTTCTGGAATAAAACCAACAAGACCCAGTGCAGAAAAAGTGCCAGATGCACGTGTATGTTCAGTCTAGTGTGTGCCAAAAGCATGCCATTGATCCCTGGCTATCGCCACATGTATGGGAGAATGTATGGGCAACTGTTCTTATCAATATTATTATGCCCTGATACTTCAATACATCTTTAATGATCTTATCAATTGAATATAATAACGACCAATTCAATACTCAAAACAATACAAATATGCCTTTTAACGGTACAACGTTGTAACACAAATTCATATCTAGGTACCCATGGCATCAAGGCACATTTCATCAACATAAAAATTGAAAATCATGACATGTTAAATGGAGAGGGCTCAAACCTAAACATACTGTTCTTCGTGTTTTCTATTTCTATTCAGAAATATTTCTCAATAACTGTTACGTAACTCGAGGAAGAACTGTTTAAAGCTATAAACCTAAGAATATTTTGTTTCTAACGTTCTGTTGTGCTACGAAAGCGACATTTTTGCGAGGAAAACTCCCGAGCAGGGTCAGGGCAAATAATTTTCCACCACACGAAATTGCGTGAATACTTCGCCCTGTCTTTTACACGGTTCGCCGCAATATGCGTTCCTCTAACATCGCAAATTCTAAAGGTGACGAGAAAAATGTGATCGGAGCGAGACCTTGGTCCCATACCATTTCAAAATACCGACACTAAACCAGGTCGGATCATATACACATGATTCCGACAACAACTAAAATGGCCGAGGAAACACTGCCCAGTGAAGGCACATTCCATTTTTCCTCGGAGCACAGCGATTCTACTCACCGAGAAGCTTCTTCACCTCGTCCCCGCTGAGGTACAGGTTCACACTTCCTCTGGCCAGCGGGCACAACATCCCTAGCAGCGCCAGGATCCGTAGAAAGGCTCCGTTCATGGCCATTTCGGATGGGAAACAGTGCAGAGACGGACGACTCTGCTCTGTAAACCTCACAACAACCTCTGACCCGACAGACTCGCGGCAACCTCATCAATATGCAAATTACCAGCGGTTTCTAGACCCCCCTTTGCGAAATGGCACACTTTCTGCAATTATTGCATTATTACGTTCTAGAAAAACGTATAGGCTTCATTTATTCCTCATAATTGGATGATATAAAAGCGTAAATGATGTGTCTTTCTGATTCAATGTTCACCGAAAACTATCAGCCCAGCATTTGCTGCACAGGCAAATATGAATTTACGACAATGCGTGTGGTTTGCGTCACAACTAGTCTATTGAAGAATGGGAGATCGACGAATTTTATGAAATATACATTTGAGCGACTACTGTGTAATAACACATATTATTATATCAGTAAATGCTTTTGAATTTGCTTTTACATTGATATTATTACATCAGATTAGACATTATGATCTAGTGATCAGTTTTGAAGTGAGTATAGGCACCCCTAATGACCAGTTTGGAATCGGCCATTTCCGTAGTACAGACATATACATCATGGCGGCTTTGTGAGGACTCAAATTTTGGGACAAAACGTCGAAGTTAGACCACCTTTTTCGTGCCCAAACTTCTTCCAACCGGACCAGAGAGGATAGTTGTGTGTCGTTGAAGGAGTCTAGAAGCTGGGGATACCGTAAGTATGTTGTAACGTTTGTATACATAGCTACAGGACAACGTTTTGTAGCCTTTACAAAACACAAATTTTGGGTAAAGTTCTGAGTTCATCTTCTTTTTTTCCCTTCCAAAATTCGTCCAAAAGGTCTTTTAGTTTTGAGCTGACGGCTGGAAACCGGCGATTAGTCCAGAAAGATGACAACAGCTGCCCGTCCAACATGGGACCCGGCGAGAGGCGGGACAGGGAAGGGGGAGGGCGACCTGAGTAAGCTGTCCAAACAGTACTCCAGCAGAGATCTACCAGCACATACCAAACTCAAATACAGGTAAGTTCAACTACATGTTGGACTATGTACATTTCTCATATATATATATACAATGGCTCGCCCTATACTGCTTTGGCCTGCTGCCATCAGATCCTTCACATTCATAAGTTGTGGAGGCCACAGTTATGATTAATATGAAGAAAGATGCAAATAGGGAAATGTCCTGAGTATGCATGATTTTTTTCCAAATCACATGAAAGCCTTTAGAAACACTATTAAAGCTCAAGTTTGACTCCAGCCCATAAAGCAGTAAGTGGTCAAAGTACAGTCTCTAAAATCCTATCTTCAAGGTATGGTCCTTAAATTGCTAACTATCAAGTTACCCAACCATTTTTAGTGAAACTCGTTATTATCAAATCCTAGTACAACAGGGCTCTCAAAATAAGTATTGATGGATCTAACTTGCAGTTTCTCCCTTGTGCTGTTGTGTACAGGCAGCCCGGTCAGGACACCTCCGAGGAGGTGCGCAGCCGTGACTTCCGCCGTGAGCTCGAGGAGCGTGAACGCCAGGCACGCGTGGAGAAGAGGGGAGATCGCAGAGGTTTGAAGTTTTGTACATTGTACTTGTACATTATATTCATCATATTGGACGTAACCAACTTAAGTCAAGAATGTACCTTTCAGCACTCCTTGCAATCTAAAAGACAGAGAACGGAAATAACATTTGCTGTTCGTACACTGTTCTACAACCACCCTTTGATACCTAACTTCCTAAGGCTGAAATATGTTGATTTTTTTATAACATAGGAACTCTTTGAACGTTTTTATTACTTGACATTTAATCATATGGTTGTGCCCATGTAGAACCATCTGGGTCATCAAAGCGACCCCGTCTGGACCAGATCCCTGCAGCAAACTTGGATGCAGATGACCCTGTAGATGATGATGTAAGTAACAAACATACACTATACATCATCACAGTCATTTGAAAAGACTCATGTTGAAATTTATCAGTCTTTTGTGTCAAAAGTTTCTTGCAATTCCTTACATGTAAAAATGGTATTAATTACCCATTTCAAATTAAATGGAATATGCCATAACATAGGAAATCTTGTTTACAATATGTTACCATTGAAGCTCATATGTGTTAGTACTGTAGTCAAAGTACAATGCTCAACAGATCCTTGTATACCTTTGTGTTGGAAGAAAGGTTAGCATTGTACTACAATATGTTACATTTGTGCTTACCTGCAGGATGAAGATGATGATGATGACAGCGATGATGATGACACAGCAGAACTGCTGGCAGAGCTGACAAAGATCAAGAGGGAACGAGCACAGGAAGAAGCCAAGAAGGTACGCAAAAGCAAAAAGTATAAGAACATGTTGTGCTTAGTTGTAGAATTCTTTTAAGTTTGAAGAATTGCTGATACTAGTCTCTTCTACATTGTGTTGTCCACAGCAATATCGTCTGTAAGGTGTTAGTTGTGTTTTAAATGCGGTCCTCTGATCTTTTATTTCTTTATTTTCAATAATGACAGGAACAAGAGAAGAAGGTTCAGGATGAGAAGATCCGTACAGAGAACATCCTCCATGGCAACCCCCTCATGAACCAGGCTGCTGCCAACTTCAAGGTTAGCCGGAGGTAAGAGCTTCATAACTTTTCTCTCAATTTTTCTTCATTTCCTTCTTCTAACTGTTAAAGAGACCCCAAGGATGTCCCTATAGCTCAACTGGTAGCAGCCTCATAGTTGAGCTCCTGGGTCCGATTAGTTGGTAGCTGGGAGACCCTGAATCTTATCCTGGGAAGGGCATCTCAATTGGAGCTGCATCATCTTTCAAAAGGGATGTAAAATGGGGCCTTGTGTTTGAAGAGGTGCTGTCTTACTTTATCAGGCATGGCACAACAGATTAGCCAAAGAGCTTTACACAATGTGATAGGGGATGTCCCTGTGGCTCAACTGGTAGCAGCCTCACAGTTGAGCTCCAGGTTCCTGAAAGTTTTTAACTTGGAGACTCTGATTCAAGTCCTGTGGTAAGGACATCTTGGTTGGGGCTGCATCTTCTATCAGAAGACACGTAAAATGCTTGCTGTCAAGGAGGTGCCTCGCTCAAGGAGGTGCCTCGCCCAAGGAGGTGCCTCGAGTACTTTTAAGGGGAAGGACAAGCATTCCCTCCTTGTAGAATATACCGTTACTGAAACAGCAAGAAAACCTGCTGCCCCATGTGCCGCTAGGCTTTACAAGGAACCTCAAATTGCTACATATTCTGAGGTTTTGACTGTTATTTTCTCTATTCCTCACAGATGGGACGATGACGTCGTGTTTAAGAACTGCGCCCGTGGGACAGAAGATGGGAGTGGAGGTTTCATCAATGACACCCTCAGATCAGACTTCCACAAAAGGTTCATGAACAAATATGTAAAGTAGACATCCCAACCTCTGGTGTACAGACTTGTTACCCAATTTTGTTACCAAAACTTAGCATACTTGTAAATCATACCAATACCTTCCACAAAGTACTGTAAAATATTTGGATCCTTTCTGTTGTTGTGAGGACCACTCTTAAAAGGTATTTAAGTGTCAAACCTTCAAGCTTTAAGAAAAGGATGATAAATTTCAATTTTTCTTCAACATCTAATCTGACATTCAAATACTAATATTCTGAGCAAATTTAGAGGCAGAATAGAAAAACAATACAAAAATTCATTCTTTGTATCTATGTAATGCATTTTTAACAACAAACTTTATTTTCAGTCATTTCATCAACAGATACTCATATATACACTGTATATGCCCAGTACTCAGAACAGTTATGCGATTAGTGTATATGTAAGTGTCATGCAACGGCCCTTGGATCTTTGGTATTTGGTCCTTCTCTAGACTTGTTTCTGTATGTGCATTTATTATTTGTCAATCTAAATTCAAAGTAGACTTAGCTGACACTTTGTAGTGGGGATATTGGAGAACTATTTATAGACATGAAGAAATCATTGTAGATGTGTGACAGGTATACTTAACTGGACTTTAAAGTGTCTTCACTAACATTTGTATATGTACTAAAGCTTATTGAGGGACATTGGAAAGGAAAGGTTTTATGCTTTTGGATTAAACTGAGTGGAACATTTAGTTTTAACAAATGACTCATCAGTGATGTAATTATCTTCATGATTAAAGTCATCAGAAATACATTGTACTGTAATTGTATGTTACCCCAGATTATGGATACATAGCTCTTATTTGGTTATCGGATTCCATTGCACATACTTTTGATTTGTACTTCAAAAACATATGAATTAAACATGGTAGGTAAAAGTATAGCCTGGATACCAGACCCCAGTCCAGTCTCAAAAATACCCACACGATAGATACTTTTGACATCAGGCAGGGGTCTGGTATCCAGGCCCACATAACATGAAACAATAGATCTAGTACTATTTCTAGTGACACAGAACTAAGAGTAAAATGCCTTGATGAAGGTTAGACAACTAGGATAAGATTCGTAAGGCAACAGTTACTCAATTACCTGGATACAATTTGGAAACGGCCAGACGTTTCAGAAGGCACTGTCTTATGTCAGTTACTCAACCATTGACCTTCTACATGCTTACATGTACAGTCATGTATGTGTATTTGCATGGTCATTGTCTCACTGGACAGGTGGCGTCCATCTAACACATTTCATCTGCTAAAGCGGTCAGGTCTGCTTCCCTCAGAGCCTGTTGTAGAACCTGGATGGTGGCGGCGCCCCCCTCCCTCAGCCGCCATGTTTCCAGCACATCCATACAGCATTCCTTGATCTCACGGTGATGTCTGGTCTCGATGCCGTCAATCTGAGCAGGTTTCAGACCAAGTTTCCTGGCTAGGTCCTTCCACTTAGGACCAATGTCCTCGGCAATGTTGTAGAAAACAGCTGAGGAATACAAATATTCGAAAGGAGGAGAGTAGATGGTTTGGTGTACAAATGACAAAACTAACAAAAAAGAAGTGCTATTCCTAAAACTAAAAGATTTTGATAACATGGATTGTAATGAAGACAAGTGTAACTAGAGTTCGGCGACCTCATACCTCCATGAAAATTTAGAATTCGTAAATTTCATGCAATTGACTAACACATTAACATAATTTATGCATGGTATTGTTCATAATTGACTAACGTACACATGTCACAATTATAAAATTCCCAATATTAATCATAAAGCGGTTTTGCAATTTTACATAAATTATGCAAATAAGTTCTTCATTGCCATATTTGGTATCAGCTTATATTCCACCTATCATAATTAACATGTGTTACATTTATTGAAGTCCAGTTATTGAAAACAATGGAATTATACAATTTCCTCATTAATCATGCAAATTAAGTCCTCATTTGCATAACATGTATATCATTATGAACATCTTTGCCTAAGGTACCCGCATGCCTAATATGATGCCAATCCATCAATCCTTTCTGCAGTTATCCTCTTTAGAATGTCTTGACAAAAACGCCCCTGCAGTTCCGAAATTAAATGTTAGGGGGCTAAAACCTGCCCCACTTTGTCATGACACTGCAAGCTATCTACCAGCCAAATGTCAAGACCATATTACATCCAGGACAAGAGATACATTGAAAAAACTGCCATGATATAATATCCTCATTAATTATGCAAATGTACTCCTATTTTGCATAATTACTATTTAATCTTGTACAACATTGTCTAAGGTACCTACATACCAAAAATCATGAAAATCCGTTGCTCCCTTCTTGAGTTATCCTCGTCAGAAGTTTTTGACAAAAATGCCCCTGCTATCCCCAAACTAGACGCTAGGGGGCCCAAAGTTACGTAATTTTTTCCTGAGCACAAGAGCTATCTAATACTTAAAAATCTTGACCATAGCATGTTCAGAACACCGAGATAGCAAAACCCGAAGTTGGGCTGCAGTACCAAGGTCACACACCAGGGGGCCCAAAATTGACCTTGACCTTCGTCTTCCCAACCCCTACCTACATACCAAATATCATTGTAGTCCATCAAGAGGTTCTCAAGTTATGATGACCACAAATATGCGGACACACAGACACACACACAAACACACACAGACACACTCAAAACTATACCTCCATTTTTTCATGGAGGTAATGACGAGTTGCCAATGGGAAAGCTTACCTTGCAGTTTCTGTTTCTGGTTAACTGCCTCTGCCTTTTCTTCAGCTGTACCTAAAGTAAAGACAAAGAAAAATTAATAAAATGAGATGAAATTTGTTCCTTTAACTGGTCATCAAGTTTTGTCACATGGTAACACAATGATATGCTACATTTAGAAAATATTAAGCTTTAATGTATTCACCTTCAATTTCCTCTGCTATGGCCTTGAGAGAAGCATGCACGAGTGCATGCGCGAGAACTTGTACTGAGACATTTGCCCCTTCCTTCTGCCAGACCCCTAAGACATCCATGCAGCTTTCTTTAAGATTTCCCCAACGTTTGCTTTCCACGTCTTGGATCTGAGCTTCTGTCAGTCCAAGTCTGCGGGCCAGGTCCGGCCATCTGTATCCCGTCTCCTCAGCAATGGTAGTGAAGACAGCCTGCATATCTTTGAAGAACATTCAAAATGAGTTAAAGTTACATCTTGCTACCCTTGTACTGTACATCTTTTGAGCTACTTAAAATCAAGTCAAGATTTCACTCTGCATGAATAACAAGTGAAAAAGACATATAGGCAGTTCTTACCAATGGCATTCCCATTGTTGCTGTATATTTCTCCATCATTGCCCTCTTGTGTTTCTCCATGGCACTGCACTGAGGAAGTAAGCCCTTCTAACAATGCCCTGGTCCTTGGAATGGCGTCCCGTACGTCAACGTTACCAGACACTTTCTCATACATGTCTAGTGCTCTTGTCAACACGTCCTTGGCTTCATCATGCTTACCCTGTCCTTTCAGTGCCATTCCGAGGAATTCCAATGCTTCAGCCGTCCAGACGTGAGTTCCCCATCTTCCCTCGTACCAGTTGGCTGCTATTCGGAGGTTCTCTTCTGCCTCTTTGTACTGTTTTGTGTGTATGAACACCTTACCGAGGTTCAAGTTACTCAGTACAGACTGTTCAGAGTCCACATAATTCACTTCCTTCTGCATCTGTGCAGCTTCTTGTAGGAGCTGCAATGCTTTGCTGTATTCCTTCCTATACATGAACTGTGCGGCAACGTTATTCAAGGACTCCACCTTGGTCTGAGCAGGTTTTTTGAACCAGCGGCGTTTCATGTAGAGAGCCTTTTGGTGTAGTTCTAAGGCCTTCTCTTTTTCTCCCAACTTGTCGTAGGTGATAGCGAGGTTGTTTAGAGATGGTCCTATGAGTGGGTGATCTTCTCCACACATTTCAATCCTCATCTCCAAACACCTTGTATAGTATTCTCTGGCCTCCATGTGGTTTCCTGGAAAGGCAAAAGATATTGTATTTTGTTACTGAAAGATCAGAAGGGGTTTTTTTGCATGAAGATGACTGTTAGTTCCAGAAGGTTTGTTTTTTAAGGCTATATTTTGCAAAAGATAATTGCCAGACAGTAAATGGTGCCTTTAGAGACACTTATAAATCATCAAAAGTTTTACTCACCAACAAAGCTGTGAACGATTCCCAGGGTGGCCAATGTTATCGCCTTCCCCAAGTGCGGCCCAGGCTTGACACGTTCCCACATCTCTAGTGACTTCTCAAGAGAGCTGGAACAGGGAACAAGAATGGCATGAACAGTTTTAACACTTGCCATGCAGTCACCACAACTGTAACTTCAGATGTATTTACTATTCATATCCAAAATTATATCTATAGAATTGTTCTTTATCATACCAAAGATTTCTGAGTTATGATTCTATCACACCGTTAATGCTGGAGCTAAGGAAGTGATGAACAGGATAAAGTAGAGAGATATGAACAAAGACTAATTGCAGCTGCTGGGTGTTTAGACCACTGTAGCAGCAGAACACAGTGGACTTCAATCAATGCTGGCCCATTATTGTCTTTAACATTTAGCAGACTAAAGTAGCCATTAGGCACCACAATCTGTATTGTTTATGGAGTTAGGTAGCAGAGAAAAGGTTAAAAATTGTATGTTATTTGGTAACATCACCTGAAATGGACAAAATTCTTTGCTGTAAGTACCGTATACTGCATATTGTTACATGTACCTGATGGCATCCTTATGTTGTCCCCTTGTGTTGTAGATTCCTCCAATGTTGGAGTACAGTCTTGCCAAGATGGTGCTATCCCCTTCCTGCTCAATCAGTTGTTTTGCCTGCATGTATTTCTCATAGGCCTCTTCGTTCCTACCTTGGTAGTTTGCTAAGGCCTGAGGACAAGTCAGTATGTTGTTCATTTCCAAAAAGTGCTGAATATTGTTCATGGGTGGTAAATATGTAATACCTGACATCATGAGACAATATGTACTACTGGTATAGTATAGAGTTGGCCTGATCCGGGCAAGCCGCCCGTGATGATGATGATGATGATCAGTTCAGTTCAGTTCAGGTCATCCTCATACGAGGTGCCATTTGAGGTGCCTGATGATGATAGTATAGACTTATCTCTTATGCTGATGGTTACATACTAGTACTAGGGTATGGATCAGCAAATGATGAACCTATGTGTACTTACAAACCCAATGATAGTCAGAATCCTTGCCCGTTCCTTCATTGTTCCACAGACCATAGCAGAGTTGAGGCAGGCTGTGTAGAAGGGTACTGTCTGGTTGGGATCCCGCATGTACTGCATCAGGACTTTCTCCCCCTCGAAGGCAGCGTCTATGAACACCCTGTTGAGAAAGAAACATTCAAAAGATGTTCAGAAGAGAACATTCAAAAGTGTACATGTTATTGGAATAAACACACCTCACTCACTCAAACACACCAGTGCCATGTATTAAGTCATTTTGAATGCAACGAGAATGGGGCAAGAATATAGTATAGTACAGGCTTACCTGTAGGCATTGTCATCTGAACAGTTGATGGCTTCCAGCATCATCTTCTCAATGTTTCTGTAATCTGCCGTGAATGCCTATAAATGTATGAGAATGACAATACTTTCATTCATTTAGTTTTGATGCTATGAACAAAGCAAGTCAAAATCAAATACAAAGCATGTTTCCTCTTACCCATACGCCTCCTGATGCATCCCTCGTCATCGCTGCACCAATTTTTTTCAGAGCATCGGCAAAGAAGACGCAGTATCTTCGGCGGGTCAGGCCAAGATCTAAATGGCTGCTGAGTGACATCTGCACAATATTTCGCAGGAGCGGGTTCATGTCCCATCTCTCTTGTGAGTTGTCAGAATTGAACTCCACGAGTGACCTCTGCCTCAGAGGCAGCAGTGTGTGTGCCTTCACTACAGCTGTGCTGTCCTTCCCCGTAACTGCTGCGGCCGCTGCCGTACTGAAGGAACCTGGGATGAAGTTCAACTCGGCATAGTGTTTCTTCAGTACCTCGGTCAGTCTGTTGACTGCACTGCCCAAAACGTGGCCTACTCGCTCGCTCTTACTATAGCTCTCATCACTGAGTGGGCTCTCCAACACATCCTTTCTGACAAGCTCGACCAGTTCTTCTGGGGTATATCCTGGCTCCTCCCCATTGGGCTTAAGTTGATTTCCAGCTATAGTTAGAGCAAGAGGAAGACCACCACAAAGGTCCACGATATCGGAAAAGTGGTCTGTAGGAACATTCGGGGCCAACGTCATCAGCAGGTTTCTCGCCTCATCACTATCAAGTTGCCTCAGCTGGATGTCGAAAAATATGCGTTGCTCTTTTGCTAGGCGAAACTTTCTGCTTGAGGTTACCAAGAAGAAGATCTTATAATTAGAAGCTTTTATGATGTCACAGACCACGTCCAATAACTGTGATCGTAGGTCGTCATCTTCCAAAATAGCATCCATGTTGTCGCAGATGAAGAGGTGAAACCCTTTGTGCTGTTGTTCTTTTTCGAGCCGCTTTACTTTTTCAAGAGTGATGACCAAGGATTCTGGGGTTGATATGGGTCCAGTAAAATCTCTGCCCAAGAGTGCTGCAAACACTGTATCGATTATCAAATTGGTGCTCTTGACGTTCCTGACATCAAGGTGGTGGGTCTTGAGACTGACGTTTCTTTGTTGACATTGCATACAGATCTGGAGTGCAGCTTCCTTGGCTAGGCGACTTTTACCCATCCCTGGCAGACCAGATATCAGACCGATCCTGCAGCCATCTTTGAACTCGCGCTCGATGATGTTCAGTTCTCCCTGTCTTCCGTGGAATGGGTTATCTTTGAAATCCTTGATTTCTTCGCTGTCACTTGCTGTCTTGAAGTATTGCACATCTGCTAAAAATAAACCAATAGTTGTATACCTGTATTGATACATATTTTTCCTGACTAAAAAGGCACACATCAGTAATTTGTCTGTCAGACCTCTAGGAATTAAACTAGTTTTCCAGAATAGCAGACATTTAGATGGATAAAATTATATAATTTCACATTGCCACAATCAACACACTATATATATTTACACTATTGTTTAGTCATAATATTTCTAGATTACAGAGCCCATGCCAACACATCTCATTCCTTTTAACTCAACAACGAATTAACCACAATGACCTGTTTTGTCTTGAGCTTCATTTGTTGTGGAGGTGCTTTCAAGACCACTGTCTGAAGTGACTGCATCAGGAATGGGGGAACAAGGTTTGAGGTGTTTTCCTGGAGGAGTGATGTCATCCATGTCTGTCGCACACCTTTTCCTTGTCTCTGATGGAAACTCACCTGTTGCTGAGAAAGCAAAGGTGTCCCAAACCATGGTCAGATACGTATATAAATATGCTTGTTTGTTTTTTAGCATGAAAGTTCATCTGTGTTGGTAAATGACATTGTGGAAAAGACTTAAACTTTACGTAACCAACACCAAGTTAAATTGTGACTTACGCCAAATTTC
>NC_049990.1:21867461-21902262 GCF_000003815.2 Branchiostoma floridae | reverse complement strand
GAGGAGTGAAGGAGGCTGAGTACATCCGCGTCCACCGTCCAACGCTGAACAGAGACGGGGGGCGACACAGGTTATCTGGCATCTACGACCCTCTGCTGCAGTCGTGTGTCCCTGACATCACGTCCGGAAGCTACAGCAGACGGGTCCATTCCGTGAACAAGGCTGACGGAGTCGGCTGAAAATTTGGCGTAAGTCACAATTTAACTTGGTGTTGGTTACGTAAAGTTTAGTCTTTTCCACATGCTTGTTTGTTTGTTTGTTTGAACCTTTATTTATTCATGAGAAGCTCAAATCGGCCTGCATGCTGCTTTTCATTGAGGTCATGATCAAGGCAAGGGTGAGATAGAATACAACAGAGATACAGATTAATATATGCCAGTCACTGAACTAAAACAGTGCTTAATGTCGTCATGTTTCTATGTTAACAATTTTTTCTTTTGTTTATTTTTCTGTCCTTGCAGCTCAACGTTCCCCAATATAGGTGAAATGGTAGAACAAAACCGAAAAGCTGAGATGAGTGGATAATAGGAATAACTGCTTACCAAACAAAGCAGAATTCTACTCATGAAATTACCTTCAAGTTCCATTTTCTGTACTGCTTCAGCCTCTTTTGCTAACTTTGTTTTGTTGAGACCTTTCAAACTTTCTACTACTAAGCCCAAACGCCCCTCTCCTATCTTGTCTTCTGCTTCTAGCATGTTGAACATCTCCAGAGGTGTTGCTTTTTCTACTTGCGCTAACCCAAGGTGGTCATTGCAAACCAGAATTGCTCGTAGGTCTTTTACGTCTTCTTCTGACAAGCTTCTTTTGATTTTCATATACAGTTTGCTACGTTTGGAGAATTCGGCCATGATGCTGCTTGTGTCACCAGCTGTCACTCACTCCTCTTCATCTGTGGTATTATTCCTAGCAACAAACAACAATTGAAACACATATGTAAGAGAGGCGAGGAGAAACAGTCTCCTGGCTCACAGAATTTGAACCCGGGCTACCAGCTCGCAAACCCAGTGCAGCTAACCACTATGCCAAAAGGTCAGACCACTTGGCATGGCAAGTTTGGCGGCGCTTAAACCCCACTGTTACACTACTCCCCCTTTTTTCTTAAGATTCATCCTCAAATCTCTGAGCTCAATACTAGTATATATCATCTTTAGCCTGTTACTCACAGGGTCGGTGTGGGAACTCCTGAAACACATAAGAGTCTCAGGCGAGAAGAAACAGTCTCCTAGCACCCTGGATATGAACCCGGGCCACCGGCTAACAAACCCAATGCCGTTAACCACTAAAAGGTCAGACCATTTGGCGTGGTCAGTTTGGCAGCGCTTGAACCCCACTGTTACACAAGGTACATCTTGTTATGCACTTCCTTTGGAGTTTTCTCCAAGCATTCATGAAATGAAAATCTTGTACATTCAACAAGCTTATTTTCATATGATCGAAAAGTGGAACCCCACTTGTCAAATGTCATTTCAATAAAAAAACATGTATTTTTCACACATGCCCTGAAAGTTCCCTTCCCCATATGCAGTAGATCATGTGCAAGTAAGAACCTCTACATAAAGACCACCTGGCCTATGTGACTATGCTCTCTTGAATAATTTTTCCCATTGCACACAAGCATTAGCTAAAGGGTTTTGTCTGAAGTGTCCACATAGGCCACATTTCATCGGTTGGAATCCGGTGTGGTCTTCTTGGTCAGTTTTTAATGTATGAACAGCAGACTTTGAGTTTGAATGTATCAGCCATACAGGGAACTGCTTTTCATTTACATCACTAGTTGATGTCGCTACCTTTATAAAAATCAAAGGCTTTATTCTCCATTGACTTGACCTTTGTACCATGATGTCATGAGGGGATTTCCATTGCTCACACACATCAGATTTTCGAGAGCTAAAACAAAATAAACCCTTTCGCTTTTAAATTTTGGTAACCAATTTCTTCTGATATGTACTAGAATAGATGTTATATGTAACTGAAAGCAATTCCCCTTGACTTTCAAATGTAACTCCTCCACGTCACAAATAGACAATTGCATATGTGGTAATAAATGACAACAATTTAGGGCTGAATCCTCTTTCTGCAGCTTGCAATTACAAAACGACTTATGGTTTCTTTCAAGCTGTCTTAGGCGTTTTATCGTCTGATTTGAGATATGATAGAACAAGTTTAGTAATGAATTATACGAGTAAACTACTTTCGCTTTCGAAACAGCGATCTCGCATCAGCGCACAAAATTCAATGAATCATCTGATTGATTCATAAAGTTAACGTAATCGTCGATTGTCAGTCCTACTCATTTTCATTTCACATCTCTTGATAAATACATCAGAAGCAGGTTACATAATAAACGTTACGTGTATTTGTTTTGCATCGGCCATATTGAGCCACGCAATGAAACATTTGCCGTCTGGTCTGGTACCAGTTACGCCACTGTGTATTGGTCATATACTTTGTGGTGGACACGAGGTTTCTTCGACAAAGTTTTACACAGGTATCGAGTATGCACAATTAAAAATATGAATGCTTTCTGTTATGCTACGCACGTGCAGCAGGTTCGTTATTGACAAATCCCTTACCTGTGTCTACATACAACACGTTTTCCTCAGCAGGTGGTTGTTAACGTTTACCTGGATCCTATTCTTGGGCAACACTTCCTGAACGCAACTCACGGTAGATTTGTGCAACGATATTCCCTCAAATGCCTAGCCAAAGATATGAAAGCCTTGCATGACGACACAAAGGTTTATGTGCCCTTTTTGTCAGATCTAGAGAAGCCTCGTCCTTTTCGACGACAGGGTCGCAAGGTCCCCCGGGAAAGGGTATTTCCCTGACGAATGCAGCTCTTCTGAGAAAGCATACAGAACGTGTTTTCTCGATATGTCTGATTGCCAACCCCTGATAGTGCCATTTAAAAGCTTTTTAAGATACTAGCTGATATATAGCTTACAAAGATAGAGTCTAGTCTTTTATTTATGATATTATGACTATTTCATCTGTGGTGGAACCACCGATAGGCATTGTAGCAGAGTGCAGCGGTAAATTGTTAACCATAAACAAAAGCAAGAAAATGCGCCATAGGCCCGTAGTGCGATAACCTCCGTCAATATGCAGCAAAGTTTCCTCTTTCGGAGTTACAACAATGACAATGTAAACAAAAAAATGATGATAACTTCAGTTTGGCACGATGTTGGCATAGACTAAACGATACACAATTTCATATCGAAAGGCACGTACACCGACCAAAGATTCGGGTTGAAGTATCACAAGTTGGACCACGAATCCTCGTGTCGGACTGTACAGAAACAGACGTCTTGCAGTCGTTATAGTCACAAAATGTTGCACGTCACTTCCAGTGAGACTGTTGTATAAGACTATATGAGCTATATAAAGTTACATTTCAGATATCATGTCTGCTACTGCAGCTAGTTCAGCTTGTATCAGAGCCTGTTGTAGAGCCTGAACCGTGGCATCACGCCCCTCCCTCAGCCGCCATGTTTCCAGCACATCCATGCAGCATTCCTTCAAGTTGCCGCGATGTCTTGACGCAATGCCGTCGATTTGTGCCTCCTTCAGGTCGAGCGTCCTGGCGAGGTCTTTCCACTTGGTACCGGTTTCCTCAGCAACCGCAAAGAAAATACCTGCGAAGGACATACGTATTAATTCATTGGTCCATGTTGTATCATATTGACATCTATACTTTGTCATTCAGAAATTGTTACATGATCACTGTGTCGTGTTGTGTTGTGTTATAACCTTGGTCACACCGTGGCACTTGCAAGAAAGATCAGATAGACTTAGTATCCATTATTAGAATACGTCATTTGAGGTAAGACCATGGGTTAACCAGGATGCCAAAGTAGACAGCGACTGTGAAAATTTGACTTCTTGACAAAGGTATTTATGTCGACATGCAAATTACCATGTAGCTTTTCTCTGCAGGTGATAACCCCCATCTTCTCCTCATCTGTATCTAGGTGAAGAGAAAAAGACAACGTCATTTCCTGGAAATGAAGAATGAAATACGTATCATAATGCATCTTCGTACATTCATTTCTGTAATATAAGTTCTCACAATAGCAAAATAGTAACGAAAGGCATAGCATCTCGTCTGTGCTATGGACTAACCTTCAATTTTCTCTGCTATAGCTTTGAGAGAAGCATCCACCAGTGCAGCCTGAAGACGCTGAACGGAGACATTTGTCCCTTCCTTCTCTTGCCAGACCCCTAAGACATCCATGCAGCTTTCTTTAAGATTCCCTCGATGTCTGCTGTCCACATCTTGGCTCTGAGCTTCTGTCAGTCCAAGTCTGCGGGCCAGGTCCGGCCATCTGTATCCCGTCTCCTCAGCAATGGTAGTGAGGACGGCCTGCATATCTGAAAAAAAATTGGAAATGTACCCAAGACCATTCACTTACACAAGTTAACCCTTGGTTAGAAGAGATCTACAATGTTACAGGCTACCCAAAAAAATCGAAGCTTTTGAGCACTGCAGTGAGACACCACTAGTTTGAATGATGAAAAGTTGCACAGGGGAATATATATGGCCTCCTTCGGTCAATATTGACCATGGTAAAATCCTAATTGATATCAGCCCTACAGCGTCGACTGTGGCTTAACAGATGAATGAGTAGCCAAATATTGATAGCTCTTACCGTTGTCAGAAGTGCTATCAAATTGAGTTAGATGTGACGTCGACTTGGGGCATGGTTTCGTGGTCTTTTTCCCGTCGGTGCTGCGGTTTGTATTTTCATCATTGACTTCTTCTTCCTCTTCTTCACTGGGACTGTGTCTTGGTGACGACGATGTCTTTAATTTGTTGTTGGCCGAAGGAGGGATTCCTTCTAACAAAGCCCTGGTCCTTGGAATGGCTTCCCGTACGTCGACATTACCAGACACTTTCTCATACATGTCCAGTGCTCTTCTCATCACGTCCCTGGCTTCACCATTCTTACCCTGTCCTTGCAGTGCGATTCCGAGGAACTCCAACGCCTCAGCTGTCCAGACGTGAGTTCCCCATCTTCCCTCGTACCAGTTCGCTGCTATTTTGAGTTGCTCTTCTGCCTCTTTGTACTGTTTTGTGTGTATGAACACCCTCCCAAGGTTCACATTACTCAACACCGACTGTTCGTCCCCATCGCCAACCTCCCTCTGCATCTGTTCTGCTTCTCGTAAGTATTGCAGCGCTTTGTCATAGTCCTTCCGATGAATGTACTCCTCCGCGACATGATTCAAGGACTCCACCTTGGTCTGAGCCGGATGGTTGAACCAGCGGCGCTTCATGTGAAGACCCCTTAAGTGCAGCTCCAAGGCGTTGTCCCTGTCGCCCATGTTGTTGTAGGCGATGGCAAGGTTGTTCTGAGTTGGCCCGATGAGCGGGTGGTTTTCACCACACATTTCTATTCGCATTTCCAGACACCTTGTATGGTAGTCTCTGGCTTTTTCGTGGTTACCTATAACGTAAGATTAGTACAATCAATTTTGTGTATTTTTCACATAGAAAATAGACACCTGGACATAAGAGACATCAAGATAGCTGGATGATACCAAAATGTGCTGCGAAAATTGTTCTTTGATTTGACTCGGTTAGATTTACACGGTTGAATAGCCGTAGTCACTATCTAATTAGCATATGCAAACAAGAAACAAAGAGGTGCATCCATTTTTATAGAAATAGTTTGTGTGATTTTCTTCTGTTTCCACTAAGAAGATGCCTAAAAGAAGTTGAACTTACCGACGAAGTCATGGACGATCCCCAGGGTCGCCAGTGTGACCGCCTTTCCCCTGGTAGGTCCATGGCGGAGACGATCCCACATCTCCAGTGAAGCTTCCAGATACCTGGCAGTAGAGACAAAAATAGATATCAGTAAAAGTCATCACCATATCAAATGGAAGATACGAACGAGGCCTACACTTCTTGATATGACCAAGATGTTCAAAGATATCAACAACCATATGTGTATAAAATGCATATGTCGTGTGGCAACTGTAATAGGAACGTACGATGTATGGCAACTTGCACATACACGACAGTTGAAGTACAATAACCATTCTAAAGATAGACAAGATGCGTAACGTTATGCATGCTAATACTCAAGAACATTTTTACATGCATATGATTTCCCTTAAAGTTGTTTTGGCCATTAGAGTCCAACAACTCAATCTAAGAATTGTACTGAAATCATCAGCATATTCCAAGTGGATAACCTGTACCTGATAGCTTTGTTGTGTTGCCCCCTGGTGTGGTAGACGTAGCCGATGTTTGAGTAGAGTCTTGCCAGTGCTGTGCTTTCTCCCAAGGGCTCGAGCAGCTCCAAGGCCTGGGTGTACTTTTTGTAGGCATCCTCGTATTTGCCCTGATAGTTTCCCATTGCCTTCATTTTCAAAACGACACAGCCATTGTGAAAGTTCCAATTATTGTAAAAACGTGTGTATTAGGGGGGGGGGGGCTCTTCTTTAATTTTATCGTACAAAAGTAAATGAAGTTGAATAGGACAATTCATTATATTGAAATCTCACTAATACTATCACGCTTTCCCTTGCCTGAATGAATTTACCGTGCACTACCACTGACCAACTCACAAATTGGTTCTGTAACGCTTCTAACGTACGGTGCACTATCGTGAAGAGAGCGCTTGCTCCAACATTAATCACTGAATCCTTTATGCTTAACCATTTGCGCACTAGGGTTAACACTAGTACAACATTCGCCTATGCAGATATGAATCAGTGTCGTAGAAACTCATCTGACTGATGCACGAACCAAAGCCGGATTTTACCCGTGCATACATATTCAAGTCCGTATGAAGTCCGTATGGTATTTCTAAAACGTTTTAGTCTACCATGCTCTACAGGTCTCTGGAAAGATAGGAGAAATTGGACAAACATAAACTAATAACATGCCAGAGGAGTTAGCTTTCCGATGAGTATGGTTTCCGACCAGCTAACACCGCTGGCATGTTGTCTGGCTGTATTTGTCCAATTTCTATTATTTTCCAGCGACCTGCGGGGCCTGGTAGCTGCTAACACTTCCGTTAAGACCTCATACGGACTTGAATATATACGCACGTGTGAACCCACCTTAAGCGGAGTTCTATGACACTGGTTCAAACCTGCATCATGTAGTAAAATGACACCACAACAAACTTTAAAACATAACTCACGAAGCCCACGACGTTCAGCAGTTTGGCACGTTCTTCAGGACTTCCCCAGGCCATGGCTGAGCTCAGACAAGCCTCGAAAAACGGGACTGCCTGACCTGGATGTACGTACAGGTTAATGACTCGCTCTGCCTCGTACACAGCGCGCATCAGTGCCCTGGAGGGAAGAAAACAGAAAGTATTTGGCGGGCTGCTATTACTGAGCAACGAGGTTTAACTGTTTTCTGTCATGAGAAAAGTGACTCTAAACTATTTAAGTTATTTTCTTAATCAAAGAAGATATCTCGAACTCGTAGAGTATGGTTGTGCTGAAACAAGAAGGGTGCAGAAATAGAAATCCTGACTCCCGGGATTCGAATCCGGGCCGCGCAAACCACAACACCAAAATCTCAAAGCTGTTCAATGGTGTGGTCAGTTTGGCAGCGCTTGAACCCCACTGTTACAGTGCCAACAAGATGTAATCAAATCAGTAACCTTTATGTTGCATTGTCTACATCTCCTGCCTAGTATAAGATACTTTCTGTCTAGAAGTATGAAAATACATGTCAATGCCAATTATCTAGAGCTACATTCTGATTGCCCATGAGTGACAGTTACCTAACCTCACCTGTGCGTGTCCTCGTCAGCGCAGTTGACTGCCTCCAACATCAGTTTCTCAATGTTTTTAAACTCCGTTGTCAAATCCTTGAAAAACATTTAAAAGATTGATAACAGGTCACTTTACATTTATACTGTGTTGTAGTACACCAGACGAAAGTATGATCATTGTAGTATTTTACAAGTGGACATGTGTAGTATCATTTAAAAGATTCAAGCTTTGAAAGTATCGTGGATCGAACCTACCAGCAGTCCTCTGGGTGCGTCACTGTACATGGCCAATCCAATCTGCTTCAGCACATCAGCGAAGAAGACACAGTAGCGCTGACGGGTAACACCAACGTCTACAAACTGACTAAGTGATTGCTGCACAAGGTCCCTCATCAGCGGATGGATATCAAATCGCTGCTGTGAGCTGTCGAACTCCAACAAGGACCGTTCTCTCAGCGGACGAATCACGTCTGCTTTTACATGGGCTGGGCTCTGTTTCCCTGCTATAGCAGCCGCAGCCGATGCACCGAAAGATCCAGGAATGTAATTCAGTGATGCAAAATGACTTTTGATAACGTCGGTGAGCTTATCAATAGCACTTTGTAAGACATGACTGACTTGTTCGCTTCTGCTGTAGCTCTCTGCCGAGAGGGGACTCTCTAAAACATTTTTCCTTAGAAGTTCTAGGAGTTCTTCCGGAGTGTAGCCGTCTTCACCTCGTTGGAGCTCAACACCGGCGATGACCAGTGCCAACGGCAGGTAGCCGCAAATTTTCGCGATCTCCTCTCCGTGAGTCTGCAAAGGTACCTTAGGTGCGATCTTTGCCAGAAGATCCTTTGCTTCATCCGGTTCAAGTGGACTAAGTTCAACGTCAAAAAATAGTCTATATTCTCTCGCTAGTCGGAATCGTCTTCGCGACGTCACCAAGAACAACACGTTTGGAGTCATCTCAACAATTTGACTTATAAAGTCTAATAGTTCTGTACGTAATCCACCGTCTTCCAAAATTGTGTCTGCGTTGTCACAGATGAAGAGATAATAGTCCTCGTCTAGTTTCAGTTTTTGCAACGCCGTGGTCAAGTCTTCTGGTTTTGACGAAACAGTTGTATGTTCCTTGTGCAACATCGATGCACAGATGGTGTCTAAGATCAGGTTTGTACTCGTGAATTTTGCCACATTGAAAGTATTGACTTGTAGTTTGACATTCTGATTTTTACAGTCCAGTGACATCTGGAAGGCAACTTCTTTGGCAAGGCGAGTCTTCCCCACCCCTGGCATGCCAGAGATGAGACCGATTTGACGGCCATCTTGGAAGTTCTTTTTGATGGCGGCGAGGTGACCCTTCCTTCCACAGAAGGGCACATCCCGGTCATCTGTGTCCGAGTCCTGGCGACTCTCCTTCTTCTTGAAATACGCCATGGTCCCAACCTTCAAGGTTCAACAAAGGATAAGTTGTTAGTAGATCATGATCTATCGAAATAGATAGTAGATCAAGATCTATCGAAATAGATATGTAGATATGTAATAGATGGCCCATGATGCATGCATGTAATTTACAGCTTTCAGGGACTTTTACTTAAATTCGTTATTGGTTATATTGTCCCCTGCCTAGTGACTTAGTTAGTTAGCTAGTTCACCTTTATCCGCGGGTAACCCATATTCTGGTATTTATGGATAACAAGTCAACGGGCAGTGGTTTAAAACTGTAGTATTTGGAAATATTACCATTTGAAACCACTGACCCTCAAATTGATACCCCTAAATACCATGTCTTTTTAAAACAACGGATATAGGTTAACCCGTGGATAACTAGTGTTACATTGAGCATAACGAATAACTAAATCAGAAAATTGTAAAGTCGAACGGTAAAGGTACAGGTGACAGAACAGACTCGATAAATCAGATACAATATATTTTTGCTGCAACATTTTGAAAAGCGTGGAAATGTCAGAGGGCAACAGCTCTTTGTGTATCTCCATCTTGGCTAGGTGCCATGTAAGCAGCATAAGACAGGGGAGTTCCATTTTTACCCAAAGAATAAAAAGCTTCTCCCCATTTCAGCCCCCTTAAGCAGAGTTGGGTGTAAACAAATACGATGTATCAGAAAGAGCCGTTTCCTTGTTTACGCAGGGTAGACTTGCAGTTGAAGTTGCACGTATTTCCTTAGATGTTATCGTCTAAAAAATATACAAGCATCGCATCAAGCTACCTTACGATGTCTTATGACTATGATGTATTCTTAGACACATTCTTAGAGAGAGAGAGAGAGCTAGAGAGAGAGGTTTCTATAATGCTGCGTTACAACTGCTAACCGTTGAACATTATTACAATGGTAGGGCGGATGTGACTTGAATCAACAAAATTTGGTAATGCATGTATTTTTCAAATAGTTGGCTTTCCCCAGTACCTCGTGGAATTGTTGGTTAGGTGTCCTTAGAAGCTTAGACCGGTAGTAATGCATGGAATATATGTGTTTTTTTGCAAAAGTTTAAACTTAACGAATCTTATATTAACAGTAGTGAGTCTCACTTATCGAGTCATTCCCCTATCCTACGGATATAGATATTATCATTATTGCTAACATTTGAAATACGTGTACACAAACAGGATGACTTACGTGTTAAGGGATGTGGTCTGCCATCTACAAGAGAGTCGCCATTTTGGTTTCAGATCCGGGTGTACTTGCCAAAATGTCTTGTGACATGTAAAATACAAGTTACGACGTCGATTACTTCCTTGTTCTTCAGTGTTGCTTAGCGAATTTTCTCCGTCATTTTCTTTGTCCGAAAATGACAAATGAACAAAAAAACGTTGATACCGAAGAAACTGAGTGATAGTCAACTGTTTTGCAAACAAGACTCAAAGACGTGACCTCAGGTTGCGAGCTTAAGCGTTGTTGTGAGGTAGGTATTTGCCTGCGGGACATATTTTCAAAGCCAACTTACAACGAATTCTACATTCATCCGACGTATGTAAGGGTCCGATGATAGCGTTTTTCTTGCTTTCACTGTTGCTATTACATCGACAAAGACACTGACCTGTGCTCCCAGATTGTTTGTCGATGGCCCTTGATTATCTTGACTCCACAGTCTAGGTGAGTCTACATATTTGATTATAGGCTTCGGTGAAGTACAACGTTACGCCACAACTCCTTACACGTACTAAGGTCTCACCATTTGTGTCGGGTTTCAGTCACCCTTTGACATTTGTTTATGTCAAATATGGTCGCGCGCGACTCAAGTTCTATCACGGTTGAACGCTACGCAACGCCGTGTTTTTACAACAGGAGATGGGGGAAACGGGACATGAATAAAGCATTCATGTAACATTCACTGGACCCTATTACCCGTATACTCTGCCAACCAGTGACAACTACCGATTAGAAGTCTGTTTGACGTCTCTTGACAATCTTAGTACCAGTAGCTCAGTCCTTAGACGATGTAAGGTTACCCACCTGTTGAGTTCTTGAGTGACAGGTGACAAAACAAAAAGGCAGATCATTTTCCTTTTTTCCGGGTATTTGGGAGCTAAATTCGGATTGACCAGCTTAGCGTGTGTTCATGGGCCCTGTGTTGTTATTTGTGTCCCGAGTATATACTACATTTGATGAACAACGTTGATTAGGGGCATGGTACTGAACGAGGCCACCGGGCATTTTCTAATTTACAGGACCTAGGGCATAGGGGAGCCTTGTGCCTACACTATGATATATTGGCGATCACATACTGTATGGCGTCGTATATGGAATTACATTTATTATTCAATCATCTCCAGGACCCGTCTCACCGTCACGAGACAGAAATGCATTTGCTTGTTGGGTCCGGGCCGGAAAAAATCACCCTGTCCGTCAAAATTATGAAATCAATGAAATTACATTTTGTAAGCTTAAAATGACAGATTTAACAAAGAAAATCCACGACATGGTCTCCCAGAAAATGAGTGGGACGGAAGGGAATTTTTTTTCTTTATTCAAAAACACATAACAAGGACAATGTGGCGCTACACTCAAGTTTAACAACTTATTTTAACAGCGCCACAAAACAAAATACAAATGAATTAATGAACTTAGGTAACTTAGGTCAACATAACTGTGCGCCATTCTCCACCACCCCAAGACATAAAGTAGTATCAACTAGCCTAACTGAGTACATATGAAACAAGAAATCTTTTAAAAAAAGTTGTGCCTTGCCGCGTGTTAGGGATATCGTCAGGAAAAAGTAGGTCAGCACTTCAAGCCCGGCAAGGCAAAATGCTGTGCCTTGACAAAAACACAATACAATGACTGTTTTTACTGTTTCTGAAAGAGCTAACCAAGAGGAGTAAAATGCTTTTAGATTAAGCGAATAGCTTGAAGGGTTGCTGAGATATGGCTCCACAAAGTTGTCAAAACCTACCCTCAGATATGGCCGGCTGCGCGATAAACGATGAAAATTAAACAAGAAATCTTTTTTAAAAAGCTGTGCCTTGCCGCGTATTTTATGTTATTTTGGTAAGTTAGACTAGATTCTACGCTTAAAAATCCCGAGTTCCACATGTCGCCCCCCTCCCCCCTCATTATCATAATTTATGTCAGATGAATTATTGGCACATTAAACAGGTTTTGTAAAACTTTTTGACCCACAATGAATATGCATTATTTTTTATTACAAACTAAGTTCCTTCTGATGCAATTTGTGATATATATTTATATAAACATGGTGAGTTAAAGCGTAGATTTATTACGCTGGACCACATACAGTAACATGCGTCTAGAAGAGCGTTTTAATACTCGCCTGGAATGTACCATTGTCTAACTAAGCCATGAAACTCGGCAAGGAAAGAAGGGCCTTTGGAAGGGGCTTTGGAAGGGCTGGGTTAACAGGTCCGTCCAACCATGGAAGAAAGCTGGCGTAAAGCCTTGCCTGGCGGCAAGGCAAAAAAATACCTTTTTTGAGGGGTGATGAAAAGGTAAGTAAAGGCTGCAAAGCTTGTTTTATCTTATTTCCCCGTAATATGTACTACATAGAATCACTCCACAGAGTTCTGAACATTCATGGCATTTTATTATGCTTTTACACAGGGTCGAAGTATGCAGCACCCACTGGTGTCCTTTCACACAATAATTGTCATCTTACCTTATTCTTTAAGAAATAAGTAAATTTGGGTTTAAAAGTTCACATTTTGGGTTACAGTCAATGGTGTTTTTTGCACCAGTTGAGCCGCATTGTAGAAGATTAAATATCATACTTCATATACTTTTGCAATGTACACAACATTATGGTATCTTATATTACCAACAATGTCACATCTATAGAATATCAGCAATATTAATTGCCTTATAACAAGGTCAACTTGGTCAAGGTGAAAGGTAAGTGTGTGAATATGTCGCATTATTTTCATGTTGAGCCATGATGTTACACTGTATCAACAGTACAACTTTACACTTAGATAATAGAATATAGAAGACAGATGTTTGTACTAATAAGAGATAAAATATCAATAGGTAGACATTGTGACAAGTTCAACATTTTTCAAGGTCAAAGGCTCAGTCTTCAGGATACATACAATCGACACAGATTTCTTTGAGAAACATGCCGATGACATCAAAACAGCCGGAAGTGTGGAACCACGATCCGAAGCCCCGGCCTCCCCGCTTACGCCGCGCCGTTTTCACCGGCAAATTTCTGGCGTTTTAAACAATTTTCAAGCAAAAGAAACACATCACAAGAAAGAGAAACTTATATCCTTTATTTTGATGGGTAAATTTGCCTCTAGAACCGGATAGTTTTTGTACCGCGGGTGTGGGAAGATGGTAGTAAATTTACGGATTGCCGTACGGCAGAGGGTTTTCGTGGTAGCGTTGAAATACCTAGTCAAACGTTCTTGAGACGTTTCGATGACGTCATTGCCTACTTATATATTCACATGCAATGCATTGGTCTAATTAGGCATTTATTTCATCTTTATGAATAGGTAATGCAAATTATTATGCGAGATAATTCACTTGAGTATATATTTACTCCAATGGATCTGAAATATAACCATACGAACGCTTCATATAAACTGTTTTTCAAAAAAATTCAAGATGGCCGCCACCTACGGACGCATGTAAGTGGCGTCTCTCCAGTGCCGCGTGTTTTTCATAGTTTAACTTCGTTTGTGTCACCCCACGAAACCTGTGTGAGCACCGTGATGGGCCTGACAGTTAAAGAAAAGGAGGAGGTGATCCCCAACCTCATAGACGCTCGTATCAAAGCAACTATTGAGGCTGCTCTGGTTACTGCTCTCAAACAGAGCGATGTTCTTGCCACCATTGTGCCTACCATCGTCAGCGCAGTGAAGGAGTCTGTGCGCTCATCCATCCAGGATGAGCTGAAGAAGTTGCAGGACCAGCTAGTGCAGCAGGAAAGGAAGTGTACCTCACTCCAAGAAGCCTACAACAACCTTGAAGCGAAATACAACGACCTAGAGCAGTATTCCAGGCGTAATTGCATCGTCATCTCTGGAATTCCAGAACCACCTGTGGAGGAGGGCACGGATAATGTCGTCATGGAGCTCGTCAACAACAAGCTGAAATGTGACCCGCCTATCAACAACCAACACATCGACAGGTCCCATCGCCTTGGCAAGCCGCGCACCGACGGTAAACCACGTCCTGTCATCGTAAAGTTTGTCTCCTACCGTCAGAAGTCCGCCGTTATGCGCGCCAAGACCAAGGTCGACGCCAGAGATGTTCTCAGGAAAGACCAAGTGTACATCAACGACAACCTCACAAAGGGAAACATGCAGCTTCTGAAAGAGGCTCGGTCACTAGTCAAGTCAAATCATCTAAACCAGTCATGGTCGTATGACGGAAAGATTTTTGTGAAGACTTTGAACGGGGAGAGACAAATGATCTTAAAGCAAGCTGATCTGGACATCTTCCGTTCAGCGTAATCTGCTCAGCGGCACTGACAACTGACTATTCCAAGTCATTGACTGAAATGTCTCTGCCATCGTTTACTTGTGTTATTTTATTGTATGGTTATCTTGTGAGATCGTGTTCTTCTATGTGTACAGCAATGGGTAAGTCTAATTCATTTATTGACGGGTCAATACTTCTGAATAGATTGCAGAGAGGGTGCGCGAGGCCGCTTTCATAGGTCTTGATATGTACAGGGCAGTCATTGGTTTGTTTTCTGCACATTCACGCCTAATTTCTAAGGAAAGATTTAGACTTACTCTGAATCTAGATATCTTCCTATCCTACACTACTGTTTTCTTATCTTTTGTAGTAATTTTAGTAGCGGGAGACGTCCATCCCAATCCAGGGCCAGTTTGCCGTAAACAGTTTAACGTTATGCATCTAAATGTCAATAGCCTAGTAGCTGGCACTAAGATGGACGAACTATCTGCTCTAGCTGTTAGACTCAACCTCGATGTTATTGCTGTATCAGAAACTTGGTTGGGAGATTCTGTTGATTCTTTTGCAATTTCTCTTGACGGTTTTCAGTTGCCAGTCCGTCGTGACAGAAATAGGCATGGTGGCGGTGTCCTCATTTACATATCTGACCAGATAGCGTACAAACGACGCTTAGATCTGGAATCACCGTCTGTTGAATGCATTTGGCTTGAACTCTTTGTAGGACGCAGCCGTTTACTCTTTTCTGTCTACTACCGGCCACCTGGCCAGGATTCCAAAACTGTTGATGAATTTGTTGACTTGTTTAGTGACTCAGTATTCACAGCTGAATCCTCTCAACACGATGGCATCATTATCATAGGTGACTTTAATGCCAAACACGAGGCATGGTGGGTCCATGACCCAATCACTTCGGTCGGCACAAAACTATTGCAAGCTTCTAAAATGTTAAATCTCACACAGGTGATAAAGGAGCCAACGTGCGATTTGTCACGGTCTCCCTCCCTGATTGACCTTCTATTCATCAACGAAAAAAAACTTATCAAATCTACCTCTGTGTTATCTCCCCTCTCCGGATGCCACCACAGTCCTATTGTCGCTACTATTAACTTGTCACTCAGGCCCCCTCGTCCTTATGTCCGTACCATCTGGGATTATTCCAAAACCGATCACAGCTTGCTGGCACTCTTCTCGTCTGAGCCAATATGGCATGAAGTTTTCTATTGTGATACTGTTGAAGAAGCTAGCAAGAAGTTGATGGAACTGATTTTGGAAGCCAAAATTAAATGTGTGCCTCATAAGGACATTCTCGTTAGACCTCGTGACAAACCTTGGATTTCACCTGACATTAGACGCTTAATGAACCAGAGAGACAAGTTGCATAAGAAAGCCAAGTTAACGAACAGCCCTATTCATTGGTCTTCATATCGTCTTATTAGAAATAAACTTGTCCATCAGTTATCACTAGCCAAGTCTAATTATCACAACCGCCTGGTTGCCTCCTTAAGTAGTCCCCCCTCATCCAACAAAAAGTGGTGGCACATTGTGAAACATTTCTACCAAAGTAAAGTTAATTCTACTATTCCACCGCTTAAGTCTGGCAACTGTTTTATAACCGATTCAAGAGAAAAGGCAACTATGTTTAATTTATATTTCTCTTCTCAGGCCTCAGTGGATGACTCCAGTGCTAGACTTCCACCCCTTGATTTCCTTACTAGTGCTCGTCTTACACAGTGTGTTACATCAGCTGCTGAGATAGAACTT
Organism: Branchiostoma floridae; assembly: GCF_000003815.2. Taxonomy (NCBI): domain Eukaryota; kingdom Metazoa; phylum Chordata; class Leptocardii; order Amphioxiformes; family Branchiostomatidae; genus Branchiostoma; species Branchiostoma floridae. The sequence continues at coordinate 21,885,873 of NC_049990.1, read as the reverse complement.
TATGTCTCAGATTTAGAAGTATCTAAAGCATGTGGCTATGATAATGTAGACAATCGTTTTCTTAAATCCATATGTCCCTATATCTCTGACAAAATTGCATATGTTTTTAACTTGTCTCTAAATCACGGAGTCTTCCCTGAATCCTGGAAAAGAGCAAATGTGGTACCAATTTTCAAAAAGGGGGACCCCGAGGATGTGTCGAATTACCGACCTGTATCCCTACTCCCCTGTTTGTCTAAAATCCTTGAAAAGATTGTATTTAAACACTTGTACAACCACCTGATGTCCCAAAACTTATTATATTCTCTCCAGTCTGGATTTATCCGTGGAGATTCTACAGTTGGCCAACTTGTTTGTGTAACTGACAAAATTCTTGAAGCTCTTGACTCTAATAGAGAGGTCCGAGCGGTTTATTTAGATTTTTCACGTGCATTTGACAAAGTTTGGCATAAGGGCATCATTTTCAAGCTTCAAAGAAATGGGGTCGAGGGTCCGGTCCTAAATTGGTTCCACAGCTATCTTTCTGATCGTGTACAAAGAGTAGTTATAGATGGCCAGCACTCAGATTGGTGTAATATTCGCGCAGGCGTACCACAGGGTTCTGTATTAGGCCCCCTCTTATTTCTTGTTTACATCAATGATATGGTGGACGATTTATCATCTTGCCCGTTTCTCTTTGCAGATGATAGTTCTTTAATAGATATAGTGGATAGCCCAACCGAAACTGCGTCAAGTCTAAATTCTGATCTTAGTAAGATATCATGTTGGGCTTCCACATGGCTTATGAAACTGAATCCTTTAAAAACTGAGGAAATGTGTTTTTCCAGGAAAATCGATCCCCCTTGCCATCCTCCCCTTTTTCTTGATAACTGTGTCATTCAATCTGTAAAAGACCACAAGCACATTGGTGTTTTTCTCACGTCCACCATGTCTTGGGAAAAACATATTACACACATGATTGCCAAAGTATCAAAACGTGTGTCCACACTTAACAAACTTAAATTTAAATTGCCACGACATGTACTCGAAGTTATCTACAAGTCCTTCATTCGTCCTCTTCTTGAATACGCCGACATAGTATGGCATGGCTGCACTATATCGGACTCCCGACGTATAGAGAGAGTACAATATCAGTGCTCACTCACAGTATCAGGTGCTGTGAGAGGATCCTCATATTTGTCACTCCTTTCTGAACTTGGGTGGGAAAAGCTGTCTGACCGTCGCTATATTCACTCATTGACAATGTTTCATAAAATTGTTCATGGTCAAACTCGCCAGTACCTTCAGGAGTTGATCACTCCTGAAGTTTCTGCCCTTACTCCCTACGACCTTCGCAACAAACACAACTTACAGTCACCGGCTTGTACCACCACTCGTTACCAAAGGTCCTTTATTCCGTATGCTACACATCACTGGAATGATCTTGATTTAGCTGTTCGGTCATTAAATCCTTCAACATTCAAAAACTACTTAATAAAATTGGTTCGCCCTTCCCCTAACACACATTTTAGACATGGCCCCAGGTACGCCTGCGTTTTACTAACACGCCTCCGCATCGGGACTTGTAGTTTGAACTTTAGCTTATTCACACGTAATTTAGTCGATAGTCCTTCTTGTAGCTGTGGCTCCCGATGCGAAAGCGTTGTCCATTATTTATTGTACTGCCCAAACTACAACCATCTTAGAAAAACCCTTCTCTGCAATCTTCAAGACCTTTTAACCCTTGATTTGAAAACTACGTCTGACCCAGTCTTAACTCAACTTTTACTCAAGGGTTCACCCACTTTACCAACAGTAACAAATAACCATATCATGCAGTTAACACAGACATACATACTCCAGACCAACCGTTTTCAAACTGAATGACATTTTCCTTTAAATCTTGTATGTATATATATATTTATTTGTTGGATCCGTCACCCCACTGCTGTACTACTGTTTTTATTTGATCTCACATTTGTTTTGTCCTTTGTTTATTTTATTTTCAAATGTCCTAGTGGTAATGTTAAAATTAGCTTTGCTAGAGTGCATTTACCACTGTGTCTTGTCTTATATGTATACCAATAAAAAAAAAAAAAAAAAAAAAACGCTTCATTCATTCGATGTAACCAGATGTTAAGAGGCTTTCAGTACCGACCACAACTGTTATCAAATGCGTAAAAGGGAGGTATAAAGATTGACGGGGATGTACTGTTGGTCGCCTAAGCCGTAAGTTTGTCCTCGAGAAAGAGAACTGGGAAGGGCCTTTGGAAGGGCCTTTGGAAGGGCTGCTTGAACCATTGATCCATCCAACCATCCAACCAAGAAAATAGTGGCCACAAGGCCATGCCGCGCCATGCGCGGCAAGGCAAAAAAGAATTAACAAAAGTAGGAATTTAGAAAAGGGAACTTAAAGTTGGAGGATACAACTTACACAAAGAAGGACGTCATTTGTATGTTTTTTTCATCCTTCATTCATTTTGAATGATGAGAGATTGACAGCTCGATTCCCTTCCCAGACACCTTTGCGACGTCGTCTTTGTAAATATTGGGGCGTATTCAGACGTCAGCGACAAATGTGACGCAGGCAACTTTCACTAACCTTAAGAAGCATAACTTTGATCAGCTATTTATTAGTTTGGTTACCCTAGCCCTTACATTCCATAGTGTACTGGATACTGGAAACCACTAGTTTGGTTACCCTAGCCCTTACATCCCATAGTGTACTGGATACTGGAAACCACTAGTTTGGTTACCCTAGCCCTTACATTCCATAGTGTACTGGATACTGGAAACCACTAGTTTGGTTACCCTATCCCTTACATTCCATAGTGCACTGGATACTGGAAACCACTAGTTTGGTTACCCTAGCCCTTACATTCCATAGTGTACTGGATACGTCAGCCGTTCTGGCTTCTTAACCACTAGTTTGAGCACATCAACAAGCTTCCTGATCATGGCTTCCCTGGAGTTACCGTAGGTGAACAGCTTACAGAAATACCATCCGGCGTTGCAAGTAAAGTTGGTGACGTCATCGTCAGGACCGACGGTCAGGGTAAACAACACGTCCGGATCCGACTTCAGCTTTTCAATCTGTGGAATAACAGAATAGTTCTGCTGTAGGGTCATCACATGTTTGGATAATAGTAGAGGAGCTAAAACCTATTGGGACGATAAAGAGCCTTTGATTACCATGACATTACGAATTGTCATGGAGGTCATATTTTCACTAGCGTTTGTGTATCTGTCTGTGAACAAGAAAACTCAAGAACGGCTGGGTGGATTGATTTCATACTTGTCGTGTTGGTGGGGTGTGATAATAGCTGAAAATGAGTAGATTTGGGGCCCCGTAGCAGCTTTGATTGGTACTGCAGCACTTCCGGTGTTACTATCTCGTGTTCTGAACAAGCTATGGCCACGATGTTTAGGTGCTAAATAGCTCTTGTGGTCGGGAAGAAGTGACGTAAGTTTGGGCCCCCTAGCGGCTAGTTTTGGAATAGCAGGGGCATTTTTTTTTTCAAAAAAAAATCTGAAGAGGATAACTCAAGAAGGGAACAACAGATTTTCATTATTTTTGGTATGCAGGTACCTTAGACAATGTTGTACAAATTAATATACTAATTACAAAATAGGAGGTTGATAGGTTACTTTTAACTGGGTTGCGATTCGGCAACATGCCTATCAGCTGCCTTCACTAGGGCGTATGATCGTGAACTCTTAGCTTCTCCTTACCATGGCATTGCAGCAGGTTATAAAGGTTCCAAACGTGAATAAATCTATACCCCTATCCTTGCCTTTGTACATCAAGCTTCTCTATTTCACCTACCTGATCGAAGTCCATCAGATTGCCTGGCCTTTCCAGGTTGTCGAACTTCACATGGTAGGCACTGGCCCACCTTCCTGTCAGGGGTGGTGTGACGTACTTGATACCGCGGCCAGCAGTCAGGTACACATAGTCCTGGTTAGCGTTCTCGTAACACTCTCTGTAGCAGCCTTGGAGTTGCAAGGATCCCCTGGCATTTACCTCACACAGCTTCAGCTGAAATGAGTTTAATAAAAAGTGCTTAGTTCTAGCCTTGACTCCACCTTCGGCCATTTCCAAAACGGGGCCCGACCGGGGTGTTTGCGGAAATGAAAAATAAAAGTGTTTACCGATGAAAACACACAATTTATTCTCCTGGCTAATTTTTCTACGTTCTGTGTGTTTTGTTGCCTTTCTTATCATAATTTTCGTTTCCGAAAGCTACGTGACCGGGCCAAGGGTTGGGAATCACTAGGTTGGGACCTAGGCCTTAGCGACTGTTGAAAACTCAGTCGGACCAAAGCTAAGAAGGCTGGGCTCCAGGTAAGATCAGTTCAGAGAAGTGTTTCTTGCAGATAATATATTCAATGTAGCATTCACACTCTAGCACACTGTGTTAAAACATTACATACACCAACTGTCTGTTACCTTCGCCAAGAAGGTTATGTTTTGGGTAGCGTTGGTATGTTTGTATGTATGTAAGTATGTATGTATACTATGCATGTATGTATGTAGAAGACCAGCATAACTAAAAAAACCGCCTGGACGGATTGTATTGTTATTCGGTACGAGGGGCGTGCAATTAGTAATGGTCCTGACCCATTTCCCATAGCAGGAGATTAATGAAACTTGGCACAGTTATTAGTCTTTCTCTTCATAGGAATCACCCAGAGTTATGCATTTCTCCCATCGTTTGATGCAGCTCTGGACACCGATTTTGTAGGACACCCCAGGTTGGTCCTCCAACTGATGCCTCATCAATGGCACAAGAGGGACGGCCAGGTCTGGGAGCTGTTTCCACAGACTTCCAGCCACGTTTGAATTCAGGATGCCAGCGTTTTACAAGGTCATATGATGGGGCATCATCACCATAAGTTTCATTTATTTCATCAAAAGTCTTCTTTGGTGTGCGTCCTTTCAAATACAAAAACCGGATCACTGCGCGACACTCAACTGGTTCCATTTCACACCTGGTCCATTTCGCACCTGACTAAGTTCAAACACCAGTAAATCAGAAACCACAATTAGTTCAGAGCTGTCTTTTGCAACATAACCCATAGAGATATGAATTATTACACATACAAAATTTCATTTAGATCAGACAACTGGAAGTGGGTCAGGACCATTACTTATTGCACGCCCCTCGTATGTGAGTAGGTCTTGATGAGACCTGCAGCTGTAAACGAGAAAATGCGATAATAGCCTTCTTTCTTAATATAGATTGTGTACGTCTGTTGTTTGGTGGAGGAGATGATCGAGTAATACAATTTATGCAAATGAGAATCTTATTTGCATAATTAATACCAAACACAAGCATTACATTAGTTGTAAATGTTAGGATCATTTGGCGAAAGTATGGGTTCGTGGAACTCTACTTTGGATAATGTGGCCAGTCGTTCTACCTGTCCATCCTTCATCCTGAAGACTTCGATGTTTGTAAAGCAGTTGTTGAACCCAAACTGGACCATCCTGGCCATGACGGCGTCATAAACGTCCCAGATCCTCTTCTGTACGTCCTCTGGCTCGGAGGTGGGAGCGATCACGGTCATGAACTTGGCCTCTTGGTGGTCAAAACGGAGCTCGTCTGTGATCTGGCGGTGGTGGGGGGTGGAGGTGGGATGCATGGACATGGTCAGAACGATTCCTTAATTTAATAAGTTTTGTACATGTATTCTACATTTTTGGTGACGGTTGCATATTGTAGTCGATTTAGTATATGTAACAATCCCCATTCTCTTCTGGTGCGATATAATTTTGGCCTTGAAACAATATTATGTTTTCGGTTACGGGAACAAGCTTAGCAAACCCTGCAGAGTCCCCTGGGCATTGTTTTGATCGGCAGCTGACAAGGTACATTAAACTTTGGAGTGAAGTGTTACCTTACAGAATGGTCTTCCGACTTTTCCTCCCCATTTTTGGATCCATCGAAAAATTAGTATCAACCGACCTACCAAACCTAGGTCACCGTTATGTTGAAACCCTAAGTATATATATATACACGTTTGTATACCAAATTGTATAAGTATATATACACGTTTGACCAATTTGTTGGATCACTTTGGACAGTTACCAAGATAAAAGAGTAGAATATCTTCATAACAACCCTACTTTTACCAGGACCATAACACAACGTTACTTTTTCCCTAGGGTATATTTTATGTCAATTTAATACATGAACATGATATAAGTGGAAAGCTAAGATGCCACCCATGCTAATGTAAATGCAGAAACTTTCGCGGTGGTTGAATGTTCGCGGTTTTCGCGGTGGCCATTTCACCGCGAACTTAAAACCACCGTGAACATTTCTCCACGGCAGTAAGAGACTACAGTGCATGGTGCTACAGTCCTTTTTCCCGCTACCGCGAAATTAGATCCCAGCGAACTTAAATACATTATAGTATGTGACTACAGTCTATGGCGCTACTGCGAATTTAAAACCACCGCGAACATTCCATTTCCCCGCTGCTACCGCGAAAGTAAATCCCCGCGAACTTAAATACATTTACGCATGTAGTTTGACCAATCGGAAACTTTAGCTTTGACTGGTTTCTATACTGACTGTCCAGTGCACAATCTCTTTGTCCACAATGCATCCATCCACAGTATAGAGGGCCACTGCATCCAAGTAAGGCTCCACAATCACAACATCTCGAAGGGCCAGTGGGTACTTTTCCACGTCCAGATATTGCTTGAAATAATCCCTAGTTGGAAAAGTTCAAGTGACAGTTCAATGTACTTCGGGATCTGGGATGAGAAGGAGCAAGAAATCATGGCAAGTGTCCATTTTTGCCAAGGGAATACTGTCTGCTATGCAGAGCATCAGAACAATATCCTATGCCCATTATCCTACGCAGAGACATGCGACGGCGCCAGCAAACCGCCTCTTGTCTGTACTCTGCTATCTCAACCGTCACCATCAGTTCCTGACCGCCCTGCTTATAAATATTAATGAGTTTACCCTTATATATGGTTGAGATAGAATACAGACAAGAGGCGGTTTGCTGGCGCCGTTGGATGTTTCTGCGTAGGAACATGTCTATGCTAGGAGAAGTAGCTGAGGTTATAATTACGAAAAGTAATAATGGCTTACTTGAAAAAAGCAGCGCTTGGTGATGCCAGGAAGTCAGGATGTTCATCCCGCACTGTCCGTAGGTTCTGCAGGGCAAGCTTCATGTCTTCGTAGTTTTCCACCTTGGCCACGCCGAACGTACCATACGCTGCTGCAGGCTTCACAAATGCTGGCAGACCTAGGGTAAAAAAAAGCCTTAAATACTTTTTAAATAATATAATATAATATCATATCATATATACATCTATATTATGCAATCCATGCTGATTGTCTTCTTTATATGGATTCAGCCACATTCATCAAACAAAGTTTGAATTGCTTGATAATTAGTTTTATGAAATTTGTCATTGATGATGTTCATAGCTTGTCATTGCATTTTTTGCCGGTGCGTAGCACCAGCTTAAAGGCGAGAGAAGCGGTTAGTTCAACTGTTCGTTTGGTTTGCATGGATGCATGGATCGGTCAATTTAACCAAACCCTTCTAAAAGCCCTTCTATACGCCTGGTTACGTAATCGAGTCAGCGTGGCCGAGCGGTTTAAGGCACTGGATGCAGATAGCTATTTGCCTCACTAAATACCGAAAACAACCAAAAACAACCGAAAACAACCGAAAAAAACTTTCACTAATTACCGAAAACAACTGAAAACAACGTTGAACTACCGAAAACAACTCGACACAACCATAAACAATAGACAATAATTTCAATGGGATATTATTTAATAATTTTGATTTTATTTTGGACAGAAGTTAGGCTAGGACGACCCATGCTATTAATGCAATATTAGTCATAATAGAATCAACGATCTCCTTTGCCTTTTCGAATATATTAATGTTCGAATTCAGATTTGCGGATCCTGTATGTTATAAAAGGGGACTGCTTCGTTAACTCGCAGTCATCAATGGATATCTATACTACTTGGCATCTATTGTGTAACTCCAAGCAGAGGTTACGGTGGAGTTTGGTTGTAGTAGTGGCCCCAACAAGAAATCGCAGTCACTACTATCCCCGGCAAAACTGCTTCGAAAATAGGTTTGCTTATTGATTACTGTTGAATCTGCCTACTGCGCATTTACCTAATGTGTATTACTTTTTTTTTCTAGCAACTAAAAGAATCCAGTACATTTCTTGCTCAATTATAACGTATTCCGCCGATACAACAAACAAAAGTTTAAATAGACAAACCACAAACGCGTATTACCACAGAGGCCCCATATTCTGGATTAAACTAAATGATCAAAATAAGGATTTTGCTATACACCATAAGACAGTGTGTGATGGAAAGGTGTTTCCACAGTCTACATCCCCTTTGCTGGAAGAATCTTTCATTCAGAATCACCCCATTCTGTCCCTCGGCCAAGGAGAAAATAATTCAAGGGATAGTAACGAGTAGATGAAAATAACATAGAAATAATTAGTTGTTTTAGAGTTATTTTCCGGCTGTTTTGAAGTTCTGATCGGTTGTCCATACGTGTTTTAGGAGGTTTCGAGTTGTTTTCGGTATATATTGAGTTGTTTTCGGTATTTTCCGAGTAGTTTTCGGTAGATGTCAAGTTGTTTTCGGTATTTTTCGAGTTGTTTACGGTTGTTTTCGGTAGATGTCAAGTTGTTTTCGGTTGTTTTAGGTATTTAGTAAAACCGTTTGCAGCCGTGGATCGTGGGCTCGAACCCCACTTGTTATAATTTTTTTTCTTTGCTAGACAAATCTCATGTAATCTTTTTTAATAGAAGACATACCAATTAAGTAATTCGATGTTTAAAAACTCTTTTTCCATGTGATTTTGTTTAACATCCAGGCTTTTTCCAAAATACGCACCGGCCTGAAGCTTTCTTGTTACAGCTGAGCTCGGGTATTACCTTGCCATTATTCACCCCTAATGCCACGATCCTAGTTAGTCGTTTTTCTTACCGACTTTCTCCAAGGCCCCCTGTGCATCCTCCAGTATGGTTGGTGAATCCATGTCCACTACATCGTAGGGGGGTGGGTTTTCAGTCGGGTCCAGGTACTGCCGTGAGTAGGCTTTGTGGAAAGCCAGGTAGCAGGACTCAACACTGGGCCCGGGGATGTGCGGGAAGTCCCTGGCAATGGCGGCGTGTGCGAACGTACACACGTCGGAAGTCGTGGGGACAATGATGTTGATGTTGTGGTCAACAACCAGCTAAAAGAACGAGAAAACAGAACATGCAGTTTTCAATTGTTATTTACCGACAGATTATTCTGCAAAAGAGAACATATCATTAATGGATGCGGACATTGGCATGCTGGTAGCCCAGTTATTTGAATTTTACTCACCTTCTTAAGTCGTTGTACATAGTCCAAGAGTGTCTCTTTTTCTTCAATATTGTTGAAGATCACCTCTGACACCTACCAAGAAATGGCCAAGTCAAGTCAGCATTTCTGGACACCTAAAGTCACACAGAAGTGCTTTGTAGGGTTTAAGGTACTACAGGTGCATGTGTACATATAACCTGGGACGGAGGGGGGTCTTCTGAGGCATAATCTAGCATAATCTATTCATATTATGAAAGATATTCTAGATAACTTAGATTTTATTCATGTGATAAAATAGCAGTAATATAGCAAATAAACTTAAAAAACATTAATCAGCGATTTTCGTCAAAAATGCCTATCAACAAATTGTTGCCATGGCAACACCAAAAATGGGAACTTTTTCATACTTTGCGAAATTGTTGCCAACTAAATTCTAGGAAATTTCACCAAGTTTTGTGGCTCTAGTGTAAGCCGTTCTGGCGTTACGCGACATGAAGTAGGGTTAAGAGTCAGACTGCAGCACTAACAACTAGAGTTCAACGAACACATACCTTTGCTAAATAAACCAGGTTTGTTATGTAGAATGATGTCTGTAGACATAAATGTGTTACTCATTACATTTTATTTTATATGCCTGGAGTTGGTTCATAACATTTCGCCATTGCTTATGCAAATTAGATCCCTATGCAGATTAGATTTACATAATAATATTAAATTGTATCAAGCATCATTTGCATAATAAATGTGTATTGATATTTCCTTCTTTCTTAGCTAAAAATGTGACAAGTTTGAAAGTCCTATAAGGAATGCAGTGGATTTACAAACTTTTCTCAGTAATTATGCAAATTAGCAGTGGATTTGCATAATTATAATTCCATCAAGTAAGTCTTCCCTTTGGCTATCTACATACCAAAAAAACAATGACGATCCGTCAACACGTTTATATTTTCTCATTAATTATGCAAATGAGGCCGTCATTTGCATAATTAATATGCATTGATATTTCTCTCTTCCTCATCTATATATGTGACAAGTTTGAAAGTCCTATCATGAAATGCAGTGGATTTATAAACTTTCCTCATTAATTATGCAAATTAGTTGCTGATTTGCATAATTGGTATTCCATTGTGTACATTGTTACTTGGGCTATCTACATACCAAAAACCATGACGATCCATCAACACGTTCTCGAGTTATTCTCGTCCAAAGTTTGAAAGGAAATTGGCGACTGCAGTTCCAAACAAGCCGCTAGGGGGTCCAAACTTAAAGCACTTACTCTCTGCACCAAGGGCTATCTACCACTCAAAAATCATAACCACAGCAGGTCCAGAACACAAGATTAAAAAAAATTGAGGTTTTGCTGCAGTACCTTAGCAAGCCGCTAGGGGGCCCATTATCGAACTTGACCTTCGTTTTCCCGACCCCTACCCACCTACCAAATATTATTGGGATCCATCAAAGGCTTCTTGAGTTATACTGTTAACACACAGACAGACAGACAGACAGACAGACAGACACACAGACTCACAAGCCTAAAACATAACCTTAGCCATTCTGGCAAAGGTAAATATGTGGATTTTCTTCTCTCATCTACATGTACCTGTACTGTTGGGCATTGACGCAGGATTTCTGCCATGTCTTTGTCTTCCTCGGAGAACGGAATGAGCACGGAAACATCACTGCGGGGTGAAGACATCGCTGATCACTTAGATTTAAGTTGTTGTCAGGAGAAATATCTGGAAAAAAAAACACACAATCATCGTGATATGACAGTAACAAGAACTTTAAAAGATTAGGTCTTTAAACGCTTGGTAAGGACGCAGATGTGTTGTTTCATGTAACGTGTTTGTCTAATGACTCCCGGAAGACAATGCATAATATTCACATTGTACTCACTATTGAAGATCGTTAGAATCAAGACGCTTTTATCATAAAAGCTCCTTGTTTGAATAAACAATAAGCAATAAATATGTGTAATATGAAGGATAGTAGTCAGTTGATGTTCACAGCGAGAACAAAAATGGAAAAATCTGATGTTACCTCATGAAGTTTTGCCGTTCACAAGTATCTATAAACACACACCTCTTGTTGAATGTCATAGCCCCCTGGAAGAATGTGGGACTACCTGTTTAGATGGTATGTAAATTGCCTGTGAAAACCTTGGAAAGCAGCGCTACTTAATTAAGTTTCGTTGTTTATTGCCATTTAATATTCAGTAATAGGTCGGCTTTATTATACAAGTATCATATTGTAATGTGTAGCAAAACGTTGAATCAGCTTCTACTCACATGGCTGAGGAAGTGTCAATCTCTTCAGACCTACTGCTTAAAAGCTAAGGGCACAATACGCCGAACGTACGTACAAATACGTGTTGTCTACGTGCCATAACGTGGGCAATCTTTTGGGATCCGTAAGTGGTAAGTACCGATTCCGTACGAACTCGTGGGCAATCCGACGAATTTTGGAGCACGCAGACACGCTGTAGAACTTTACGGGCAGACAAAACTTGGTGTGCCATCGGGCTGCGGATTCGCCCCCCGTACGTGCAAGTACGGGCGACGCGCAGGCCCTGTACAGCCTTAACGTTTTTAGAAATACGTGGCGGACGTGGCCTTCCCAAAAACGTACGGAGAAATTGCACGTAGGACGGGTTGTGCCCTTAGCTTTAATAATGAACGGTCTGGTGTATTTATAGAAAAACACTCCTAGGCCCATTCTCAGTTTTTTTTGTTTTCGACTTATGCGTACTTCTGTTCTTAGTGACTTTAGTGTCCCTTAGTTGTGCCCAGCCGATCTACAGTCTTCCATCAGACGACAAATGCGTTTGTGATGTCAGTCATGTGGTGAACTGTAACGGCGAAAGCTGGATCTACTGAAGGAAATCATGAGACAACTTCTTCAGGCAGGATCCAACTTCTCCAGCGCAGGTTAGCGACTTTAATTGGCAATTCATGCTTTGTTATTGTTAGGATAGACATAGCGTTTCTGTACGGTGATGTGGTTTGTCATTCAGCAAAATGTGTTTTCTAGGACCCCCATCTAGGAGAGGAAAAGTCCCTTTACTTCCGTGTAAAGAAGGGCATGTGCTAGGCTAGAAGGAGTGGTAACGACAAGATTAAGAAAAAAGTTGAACATTATTTGTTTATTGACGCCATTATTAATCGGTACCATAGTTGTGTTTCTTTCCTGTGTACTTTTGGTTGGGGCCGGCCGAATGAGGTAGCCTCCGTTGCAGACTTCGAGCGGGGTTGTGCAAACTCCCTTTCTCGGCATAAGAGAACCTAGGCAACGTTGAAAATCGCGAACCAGCTAAAAAAAAACTAAACTAAAAGCCTTATGCTCGATGATTCTGCAACGGTGGCTATGCATCTGGCAGGTCAAAGAATACATAAAGACAAGAAATCGAATATCTCACATATTCTTGAAACATTTAGAGGTTTTCAGAATTGCCCTCCCTCTTTCATAACTTTGTCAATGCTATATGTAACGTGTGGTATTATTTCTGTTCATTGAAGAACAGAAATAACCCCATTATCATGGCGTATACACAACGTAAAAAATGAAGGGATTATGTATTAAGAAATGAAGATTGTATTATTTCGATTTGAATAATGGGTCACATTTTTCTTTCACATCTAACGTAATGTCTTTGTTTACTACATGTATCGATTCAGGCCCCCGGGGATACCTGGTAGAGACGGTCGGGACGGGAGTGTTGGCCCTCCTGGTCCCCCCGGGCCACCAGGACCAAGTGGTCGTGACGGTCGAGATGGAGTTGTCAGTTGTCCGGCCGGTTCAGACGGGTCTTCGAGCCCAAAAGTAACCTCGTCATTTGTACTATCTTTATATAACTATAACCCAATTAATTTCCCTAACCATTTATACGGCATTATAGTCGTCATAGTCACGTATTAACTCATACACATTAGACACTACAACATTATCAAAAACACCGAACACCAGTTCTTTAATCAAAATTCCGGTCTTGACCATCAGCTCTTCAAATCACTTTAAAAAATTACGGCTATGTTTTTTTTCCATTCCCTCTTTATTCAATCATACATATGGCGTATCGTCATGCACCAGGAGTTTTAAAAGAAGTCTGGAGTTTGACTTACTTTCGCAGTATGTAGCCTTTAGAATAAACATGTTTTGGGACTGGAAAGTTTACAGACCATGATTGTGGTTGAAATTCACGCTGATATCTTGTACTGCTTTGATAAGTTAAAGATATAGAGTTTTCCGGTAACCTTTTGAAATATTGGTCATTTCGTCCAAGACAATGCCCAGGAAAAGTCGTATAAGATTGTTTAAGAGAATATCTTGTCATTCACTATATACACCAAGGACATTATATATTATAAGCGGGCATTTGTTTTATATTACTCTATGACTTTTCCACAGGTTGCCTTCACCCTGACCCGTTCCACTGATCTGGGCGTGGTCTCCAGTTCAGCTGACCTGACCGTGACCTTTGAGAGGGTCTGCATGGAGGGTCCTGACAACGCTTTACGCTAAATTCGGGACGGTCGACAACGCTTTACGTTAAATTCACGAAGGCCTGCAACGTTTTACCCTAAATTCAGAAAGGCTGGCAACGGTTTACGTTATTTAAAGATGTTGCCCAATTTTCCTGTCAAGCGTAAAGATGAACCACATACTAGAGTCGGCCTGAATGTTCTGTCTTGCTGTTTCTGTTATTGACTCAAATACAAATCAACGAGTAGATACATGTAGGTGTTGTTATGAACACACGTAAGCCTACACAGGCTTTGACTTATTCTCTGCATTCTCAGGCATTCGGATGTAGGGATTGGGAGTGACCAAGTTAAGCCGGATACATAAAGAACAAGTTACAAATGTTACCGAATTGGTGTTACCGATTTAAACGTTCTGTAGAGTATGAAACTACTACAATGCAAACAAATAGTGAAGATAAACGTTGACTGCAGTTTTACCTGTCAATGCCGAGAACAGCCCGTGTAGATTTAGATGGTCTGGTATGTAGGGAGTAGGAATCGGAGCTGCCTTTATGCCTAAAAACTGGTCAGACCGGTGATTATGAATCACGAATGAACAGACCAAGGACGTTACTTCGATGTAACGTCCTTGAACAGACTGAAGGAGATAATAGCCTTTTGCATATGTAACTATAGTAGTTTGTCCGTAATTAGATGGAAATTTTCAACAACTTAACGTATCTGGATAGTACTCGTGTTGAACGTTTTCATGTCACACAGTGACGTTACACAGGCCACCAGAAAGTAAAACCCGAAATGATAGGCATGTTTTGATTTATAATATCAAGGACGTTACATCAACGTAACGTCCTTGATAATATTGAGAAAACTGTGGCTGTAAGTGACCACTCGATGCACAGTTCAGTGTTTTGTGCAAGTAAATTACCAGTATTTGGTCACGGGGGGCATGACAATTAGGTGCGAATTTTGGAAGAATGTTTATATAATGGCCGGCTGTAACCAAGAGACCCATTCAAGTAACAGCCACCTGACGAGAAGAACAACTACAATTCTCAGGACCTAAGTACATCATGCCCACAATAGAACAAATAGCCAGCTTAGCTGTCAGTATACGCATAGAAACAGCTCGTGCAGCCCTCCGAACTCTAGATGTAACCTGGGAGCACTGCCCGTGTTGTGTGTACGTGGTAACCTATGACTATGAGTCAGGGCTACACGCCAGTGACAGCCGCAGAATCCAGGTCCTGGAGATGAAGTGCTACAGAATACTGCGAACTGACCATCGCATAAAAGACTCTGTTAGAAGGGCTGGGAGCGGATCACTACTTAACATAATAAAAAAGCGAATACTCTAGAAACAATTCTTTGGTCATGTCACAAAAATAATAGTGGTTTAACTAGTATAGAAACCTAAATAATAGTTTATACCTGATTACACCATCCCCATGGTGATGAGTTTGACACTGAGCATCAGCCCGAAGATGACCGCCACCACATAAACTACCTGCATGTTCAGACTCATCTCTGTCACGACGACTGTGTACAAATAGATTAGTTCGGAAGTATACGTACGCCTACTGCAACAGTGAAGGGATAGAACTCACCGACTACATCAAACCAAACGAATTCTGTTGTAAGAAAATGTCGAGCCACGATGTCATTATATCTTCGCTTGCAACTTTGCAATAATTGGACCCGCAACATCTGGAACACCTTTGACTGTAAAATTCTGGAAGGCTGGCAACACTCGACAGAGGCGGGGGCATGCTCCGCTGGGAAGATTTAAATTTTGACTCTCTGCAACACTATTTCCTGCATTTTGAGGGTAAATTTTCGCTGGCAGACAAAAGTTAAATGACATATTTAATTAAAGATTCACAGGGATTTAGTGTAAGCTTCTGAGGGTGACGCCACACAACTTATTTTTGCCATGTCGAGCGCCGAAGGGGTGAGGCGTCGCAAGGGAAGTCCGGGAAAATTTTGAAATCCTTACCCCCTGAAACGCAGCGTCCTGAGTTTTTGTAAGAAAATTTTGATTTGATGGATATTATATAAAGCTAAATCTAATGACATTTCTATCAGCAAAAAAGGTGTTTGAGGTTGACACGTCACATCCCCAACATATTTTCAGCATTTCGAGCGCCAAAGGCACGAGGCGGCGCAACGGGAGGACCATGGAAATTTTGAACCTCTAAGATGATATTTCCTGCATTTTGATAGGCAAATTTTGCTGCCAGGCTAAGCTAGCTACCTTCAATAACATTCCTATTAACGACAAAAGGTGAGGGCGAGGCCCTCGATACATATTTTGGCTTGTCGATGACCGAATGTGAAAGGATTTGTAAGGGAAATTTTGAAATCTTGATCATCTGAAACGCAATTTCCCGTGTTTTGAGGGGCTAAATTCACTGGTAGACTACCCTTCGACTTATGAAATTTGGGAGACCAGGCTACGATTTACGAGTAATTTTTAGGCTAGGTTACGCTTTACGCGAAATTTTTAGGCTAGATTACGCTTTACGTGAAATACACTGGCTACGCTCTACAGTCAATTTTCCATCCTCACTACGAATTACGTGAAATAAAATAGCTTCCCTACGAATTACGCGAAATTAAAAGGCCTGCCTACGCCTTACGGAAAAGAGCATGCAGACCCTCCTTTGACCATGTGCTGACTGATGTTGGTGGCAGCTTTAATGACGTCACAAACCCGTCCGTCTTTAACTGTCAACATCCGGGTGTCTATCAGTTCAGGTCGATTTTCTTGCTCAACTCTTCTTTCAGTCTTTCTTCTTGTTCTAGTGTAAATACTGGGTAACACCCCTTAGTGTTGGGACAATCCACCCAGGGTTTCTTCCTTTGCTTATAACTTGCTTTTTTCTTCTCTTTCCTTCGCCCCGTCTTCCACAGTTGCCTTTTAATTTTATCATATTTCTAAACTAAGATTTACAAAAGAATGGTGTACATTCGGAAATACTAACATGCGTATGTTATTGTAATGCAAAGACGAATACTCTAGTCACCATAATCCATTTACAGCCAAATTCTTATTTTCCGGCTTCTCGGCACTGTCACAGACAAACCGTTCTGCCTTCGTCAAGCTGATGAAAAACGGACAATTTCAGGTTGATATTTGTTTATTCAGGGATGTTTTTGGTTGATATTTCTAACATCATTGTCATTAAGTTCAAAAGCTGTTACCAATAAAATGATGTTCAAATTACTCTCTTTCAGTTTGCAGAGATTTACAAGTTAGGAGCAATGGTTCTATACAAAGTTGTACACTGAATAAGGCGGCTTTTTTTTACTCAACCATTGCTTTACTAAGTTTCCACCGACGTTTAGGTGACCGTCTGTTACCTTCCTATCCTCAGGACAATTTGACTGGTTCACATTGAACTGCAGATATTTGTTTCGCTGCTACAGATAGATGCGGTCATAAAATGTAAAGTATTTACGTATCTATGTACATATTGCATCGTTTAAGTACCATGGTTCAAGCGATGTCCAGTTCAGCTGACGTAAAGGTCACCGAAGGGGCAATGGTTTTGTAAAAAAAAAGAGTCTCTTATTTCTGTAACAATCTGATAAAAAATATTCACGGATAAAAGTTGTACACTCTTTCGTTCTCCAATCGTTGACTATTTCTTTCTCCGTCAGCTTGCCATGTGGGCTGGGCAGAGTTCTAGCCATGGCGGCGGGTCAAACACTGCATTACTGGAGCTGGAGCAAGGGGACCGAGTCTGGCTGGCTATCGGTCAACCGAACAGATATGCCATACACAGTGACAGTGACCGCTTCGTCAGCTTCACAGGCGTTCTGTTGTACTCTACCTAAATGGCGTTGTACAGACTCCCACTGTTCTACAAGTTGAGTAAAAAAAAGCCGCCTTATTCAGTGTACTTTCCGACTAAAGTGGTGCGCCTCCACTGCAGAGACAAACCATGGGTCACTCCCTGTATCAAAGCCCTAATCGAGAAACGCCAGAAGGCTTTCCACAAGGGTAACACAAGTGCCTGGAAACGGTATCGGAACAGGGTTATACGGGAAATCTCCACTGCTAAACGAAACCACTACCGGGACAAGGTTGAACACCTCAAGACTGCTGATCCCAAGGAATGGTACCGCAACATTAAAGACATGACCGGCATACGTCGTGACCAAGGCAACCAAATCCTGGGCGTTGACAACACTAATCCCAAAGAAGCGGCTAATGCCATAAACACGTACTTGGCAGCAGCCTCCCAGCAATTCCCTCCGCTGTCGCTAGACGAACTGCCGTCCTTCCTGCCTGCGTGTAGCCCTCCCCCGGTGGTCACAGTGTGGGATATGTACCACCAACTTCGGAAAGTGAAGGTAGGAAAGGCTGCCGGCGTTGATAACATCTCTCCCAGACTAGTGCGGGAATTTGCGTTTGAGTTGAGCTCGCCTATGACTGACATCTTCAACACCTCTCTTGCTGAAGGATCGGTGCCCTCCATATGGAAGAAAGCCAACGTTGTTCCTGTTCCGAAAGAGAACCCACCACGCCTTGACAAATTACGGCCGATCTCGTTAACTTCCATCTTTGCTAAGATATGTGAAGGGTTT
>NC_049990.1:21862220-21867361 GCF_000003815.2 Branchiostoma floridae | reverse complement strand
TGGTGTTTACATAAGAAAAACCGTTTTGTACCGGTACGCTGTACCGATACCCAGCCCTATCCACGACACATTGCCTTACTAGCCTTGTTCACAGCCTTGCTTGTGCTACTGACAAACCCGGATATGTTAGTACCTTGGTACTTACGGACTTCACGTGTGCTTTTGACCGAGTACATCACCTGACGGCAATG
The DNA here is from genome assembly GCF_000003815.2 of Branchiostoma floridae. Taxonomy (NCBI): domain Eukaryota; kingdom Metazoa; phylum Chordata; class Leptocardii; order Amphioxiformes; family Branchiostomatidae; genus Branchiostoma; species Branchiostoma floridae. The sequence continues at coordinate 21,867,170 of NC_049990.1, read as the reverse complement.
AACAAACTCCTTGAACTTGGTGTCCGCCGGTCCATCCTCCCTTGGGTCTGCAACTTCCTCTCGCACCGGCAGCAACGTGTCACATACAAAGGAACACATTCAGAGTGGGAAACGCTCACCTGTGGAGTACCCCAGGGCACAAAGCTTGGTCCCCTGGTCTTCCTTGCCCTCATAAACGATGCAGCCCCCCAAGATGACACTTCAGCAGAGGCCTGGAAATATGTTGACGATATGTCTCTTGCAGAGGCCAGACTAGCGTCACACCCGTCGAATGTACAAACCGACCTAGACAACCTAGTCAGCTGGACTGACAAAAACTATATGCAGCTCAACCCAACTAAATGCATGGTGATGTTCATATGCTTCTTGCGAAAAACACCCGAAATTCCCAGACTGTTTGTTGGTGCATCTGAACTTGAAGTTGTGCACAAGGCCAAGGTCCTTGGTGTAATATTACAAGCAAACTTGAAGTGGACTTCACATGTGATAATGATTGTGGGCAAAGCTAACCGCCGTCTATACATGATTAGGTGTTTGAAGAAACACGGTCTGAGCACAAGCGACTTAGTACTTGTGTACATAGGGTTTGTCCGCCCCACCTTGGAATACGCCTGCCAGGTCTGGCACCCTGGGCTTACAGTAGAACTGTCATGTATGATTGAGCGTGTCCAAGCCAGGGCCTGTAAGATCATTCTTGGTCGCTCTTTCAGTTCCTACAGTTCAGCGCTACTGATTTGTAAACTAGAACCTCTGCATGTAAGGCGTAAGGCTCTCTGTCTGAAGTATGCCAGATCTATTGTTCATTCTGAGGTTTTCAACGGCTGGCTACCACCACGCCGCTCTGAGGCACATGGTAGGGACCTAAGAAATTCCGACAACTTCAGCCAGTTTAAGTGCCGAACATCGCGTTTCAGGAATACCACGCTGCCTTATTGTATCGATCTGTTAAACTCACATTAGACTTTGAAGTGTCACATTTTAATCATTCAGAATGAGATAGATTTTATAATTGACATAGATATATATCTACCTGATGGTGTGCAGATCCACACTTTTAAATTGTAAATGTGTAGTAGAAATTGTGATAAGTATATTTAGATTAATCCACTTAGGCAAGACATTCCATTGTTTTAGTCCTAAGCGCCAGCCTCTCCTGTAGAATGTACGAGGCAATTTAGTCCTCGGACTATAATCTTGTACATGTCATTGTGTGTTTAAATAAATAAACCAGTTCTCATAACATCCCTTAACTGATTTAGGGAAGAATGACATTGAAAATAGGTACACATATAGCCTCATCAAATCTGGCTTATAGCAGCCTACGCAACATCCGACTGACCATTTACAGCACTGGACAGCAGAGTTTGAGTTACACAGACTAGTACACTTTCAGAGCAGATAAATATCTGTAGCACAGCAAGACATTAACACTCTTTTACACCATTCACAAGCATAACATTCATAGAACACAATAGAAAGTCTGCTTAGAAAGAATATTTCAAGGAGCATTTACAAAGAAAAAACATCTTATGGCACAAGGATGACCTGCTGTGACTTTAGCTTGTCATTATACTACACCATTTCAGATCAGATTTTCAAATAAAAAAACAAAACAAATTGAACTCAGATTGGTATCCTTTTGGCTAACACTGGTACTGTTTGTTAGTAACACATTTAAAATCCTTAATGGCACATAGCTAAGCTGTACTTGCACAACGGGCAATGAGGAAAGGGCTATGGTAACATAGGTAGAAAGCGAAATGGACAGTTTTGGATATTGGACTAAGAAAAGTGTACTCATTGTAATCCGCCAATCATGTCATCTGTGATTGTGTGGTGTAAATAACCAAGAGGTCCTGGCTTTGTTGTTGATATGTCACCGATCTTGTACTCATATAGGCCATGGGAAAGGCACTTTCCGTGACTTTCCTCACTTCAGTCATGTGTGGCAACTTTTAGCGTTGCGTTCAAATACATGTGTGGCAACTTTTAGCGTTGCGTTCAAATACATGTGTGGCAACTTTTAGCGTTGCGTTCAAATATACGTATGGCAACTTTTAGTGTTATGTTCAAATATATGTGTGGCAACTGTTAGTGTTGCGTTCACATATATGTGTGGTCACTGTTAGTGTTGCGTTCAAATATATGTGTGGCAACTTTTAGTGTTGCGTTCAAATATATGTTTGAGAATTGTTAGTGTTGCGGTCACTATGTTTCCACAAATCAGATATTTTCCCCAGAAGAATGCAACATTACTGGCTTTGATCCTGAGCCAATCTCTCAGCTAACAATTTGTTTTTCTCCCTCTCTACCTCCATCTTCCACTGCCTCCAAAATGTCCACATTAGTCTCCCATGATCCTCCGATCCCGTTGCACAGTAGTCATCGTACTTGAAGATTTCGCGCAGAGCGGCCGGAACACGGAGACTTCGTGCATGGACATTGATGTTTGCTTGTGCCAACATCTGTTGTTCTAAGTTCACACGATGCCAGCTGGTCTTCATGGGGTTCCATGCACCACACTTCATGTCTTGCCTCTCTCGTAGCTGCTGCTTTAGCTTGGACAGGTACTCCTCCTTAACATGAATCTCTTTCTCCCTCTGTTTGAACGCTAGTGAGTCTTTCAAAGTGAAGCCAGAAGTTCCCGCTGTCCCTGTGGCCTTCGTTTTAACTTCCTCTGGACTTTCTGTCTCATTTGAAGTAGCAGGTTTAACATCACTGAGCCTTTTTGCAAGTTCTTCTTGCTGTTTCTTGTAGTCTTGTTTCAAAGATTTGTTCTCATCTTCCAGTTTTGAGATATACTGATGATCCCTCTTCTCTATATCCCGATGACTTGCCAGCTTTTCATTCAGTCTAAAGTTTTCCTCTTGCATCTTAGCGAGCTTCTCAAGAATGGTGCTGCTTTTATGCTCGAGATGGTTCATCTGTTCCTGCTGTTCCTTGTAAACTTTCTTCAGTGTCTGATTGTCTTCTTCAAGCTTTGAGATGTACTGTTGATCTTTAGCCTTGAATTCTTGTTGGTTTGCAAGTGTTTCTTGCAGCTTAGAGTTTTCCTCTTGTATCTTTGTCAGCTTGTCACGAATGCTGCCGCTTTCATGCATAACCTGATATATTTGCTTCAACTGTTCCTTGTTGTCTTTCTTCACTTTTTGATTTTCCTCTTCAAGCTTTGAGATATAATGATGATCTCTCTCCCTCACTTTGTGGTGAATCATCAACTTTTCCATCAGCCTAGAGTTTTCCTCTTGTATATTTGTCAAGTTGTCTTGAATGGAATTCTCTTTATGCTTAAGTTGGTGTATTTGCTCCTGTTGTTTCTTGTGATCTTCCTGTAGGGCTTTCTTCGCATCTTCAAGCTTTGAGATATAGTGTTGATCATTTGCTGTCACTTTGTACTTACTTGCCAACTTATCAAATAGCTTGGAGTTTTCATCTTTCATTTTCATCTGGTTGTCATGAAAGATGTCAATTTTGCATTGATATTCTTTTTCCATCTCTTCCTTCTCCCTTTCTCCTTTTGCATGGAAAATCCAGGCTGAAAAGAAAAACTTGATAAGCCAAAAAGGCACTGCAGTCTTGTAGTATTAATTTGCCAAAGCTGCACCCTCCCAAAAGCACTTGCGTCACAATACATAATTTTGGAAAGTTGAAAAAGGGTGGTACCACGTCATCACACCAAAATTGATGACAAAGCACGTCCAGAACATAATATACCAAAACCGGAAGTCCGGCTGCAGTAATAGAGACAGCAGCTAGGGGGGCCATAATCAAACTAGTCCTTTATTTTCCGGACGCAATCCACAACCAAAGTCATAATTTAAACTGTGTACATTATAATGTCCTTGCACAATGGATCCCACATACAAAATTGTCGGCAGTAAAAAATAGTCTTCTTGGCGAAAATAAAGATAAACAACAGGTCATTAGACCGTAATAAGCATGCCATTCATTTTATTCAACAATGCAGACTCCTTTGGGGCCAAGATTACTAGCCCCCACAAAGCCTTCCTACGGAGGTAAGGGAAGCGTAGAATTCGGGGAAAAAAATCGGGGAATTGCCCTACAGGGGCCAGTGCATGCGAAAGGAAAATGTTTCGAATTCCCCCTGCCGACCAAGTCCTCCGGTAGCAAAGCTCTCCTGGCAAACTATTCTCCGCCAGCGTTGTCAGTCTGGTAGAGACTACAGTATTGCATTTTGTGCTTTAATTTGACTATTAATATTAAAGTTCCTGCCTGCACCTCAACGTACCGAAAAGTGGTGGTACCACGACCGGTATAATGAAGCCCATTAACCAGCCCCAGCCTCCGTCTGGAGGGTTCCCCTTCTCCACCGGTATGTTCCCTGTCGTGCCAGGGCGGTTCAGATCGTTCCCCTGCATTCGTGTCATCTTTGTATAAAGGCTAACTGCAAAGCAAAGACTTTGACCACTTCCCCGACTGTCAAACCCCAATAAAATGGGGTCCCGCACTTGTACACCGCACCCGAAGTAAACAATGTGTGGTCTGTACCACTGTCATGAGCGGGTGAAATAAAAAAGTTCAAATTTGAAAGTCAATCAAAGTTGGTGAAAACAGTAGCATGGTAGTAGAGATACATCTACTTGTATGACACAAAACGCATAAATTTCTTAATATAAACATGAAATTATCGATTTTTGCTCCCCTCCCCGGTGTATTGGTATGCGCTAAATTGTTCTTTGACCTTTGATCCTAAACATGGCGGCAAAGTGAACGGGACAATTTTTTGTGGTGACTTTAGCTCAAATTTAGGCCTTTCTCGAGCCTTACAGAGATGACACGTATGCGGGAGAACGACCTGAACCGTCCCGGGGCGGCAGGGAACATACCGGGGGAGCCAGACGGCTGGAGCTGGCTGCTGGGCTTCGTTATACCGGCCGTGGTGCCGCCGCTTGTCGGTACGTAACGTTCGTTTGGCAGGTCAAAATAGTC
>NC_049990.1:21852052-21862120 GCF_000003815.2 Branchiostoma floridae | reverse complement strand
TGTGTCATTCATTCATAGACGACATACTTAATACCTTAGGTTTGATTTCTTGTTTTATGGATTTGAGAATGAATGGCATCTGTGATGCAGTATAATTTTTACCATGTCTTGAAAGGACATTGTATTATGCCCTTGGTCTCAGGCGTACTACTACTAGTAATATATAAAAGAATTCCTGAGCAGATGTTTCACCTGATAAAGTTCAAGTATTGGTGATCAGGCTTGGCAAACAACTGACCCGTTTTACAACCCTGACCCCCTACTTCACTTCATTAGGTGCCAAAACAGACCCAAAACTCAATCAATTCAATGAAGTGGCAGTACTTGAGTTCAAGTAAATAGTTTGATTCCTACATTGGTTTGGACTAAATATAATTCTCATTTTACAGCTTGGATTGTCCACAGGACTGATGAAAAGGAGAAACAAAAGTTGGAGAAAGAACACCAACATGAAACCTTGAAAGCCAAGATACAGATGGACCATCTTGAGCAAGAAAGTGGCACTGTTCGTGACAAACTGACAAGCGTGCAAGAAGAAAACTCTAAGCTGCGTGCAAAGCTGGCAAGTCATCACGAAGTCAAGGAAAGGGATCAACACTACATCTCAAAGCTGGAAGAAGAAAACCAAACCCTCAAGCAAGACTACAAGAAACAGCAAGAGCAAATATACCAGCTTGCACAAAGGCTTAGCGATGCATATGTAGAAACAAATGTTTCGAAGGAACCGGAAAGTCCGAAGGAAGCCAGAATGGGACCCTTTGGTTTCACTTTGAAGGACTCGCAGGCGTACAAACAGAAGGAACGAGAGATCCGTGCAAAGGAGGAATACCTTACCAAGCTAGAGAAGCAGCTACGAGAGAGACAAGACATGAAGTGTAGTTACTGGAACCCCATGAAGAGCAGCTGGCATCGGGAGCACCTAGAGCGACAGATGTTGGGAGAGGCGGACACCAGCGTCCACGCTCGCGGTCTCCGCGTTCCGGCAGCTCTGCGCGAGATCTTCAAGTACGACGACTACTGCGCACAGAGACCAGAGGATCATGGGAGACTAATGTGGACATTTTGGAGGCAGTGGAAGATGGAGGTAGAGAGGGAGAAGTATAAACTGTTGGCTGAGAGATTGGCTCAGGATCCACGCAAGAATTAACAATTATGAAAGCTAGAGTAGCATCAAGGATACAAATTCTTCCTAAATACTTATGCTGAAGCAACCTCATTTAAAACAGTGAAACAATTTGCTAAAGCTATACAGTAAAGAAAGTTCAGAAATCTAATGATAGTTCCCTGTATCATAATTCCTGTTGATTTAGACTGATTCACAAAGTTTGCAAAGTTATAACAGAATGATATGAAAGAATGGGTTATGTGATTGCTCCATTGTCTAATATCCTATAAGATCTTTCCTAACCTCTCCAGATTTGAATGATCAACTGTTCCTAAATACACTGTAAATTTGTCATCTAGTATAAATGCTAGAAAATGGCTTGATTTTAGACCATTACTTTGTAACAAAGTAATATGACAGTTACAATATTAATTAAAGTTACATGAACAAGGGATTTACTTAAGAGAAATCTTACTATGAAAGAAAGACCACAAAGTTACAAATTGTATATGACTGCTGCTAGGAAGGAATGTACACTGTACATTGTATAATGTGTATAGAAATTTCATGTAAATTACCAATATTGCATTGTTAGGGAGATACATATAGCAAGACCTGCGGTGAAAATTAAAATTGAATTGCTGGCAATGTCTTTGTCTACACTCTACATATACATCAGTTCATGGGAAATAGCTATTTAGCAGGTTTAGCATGTTAGTTGAAAGCCCCCCTTTCCACTAGATGGCTATCTCACTGTGACCTTAATAGGATGTGTGGCCTTTGATTTCAAATTGGGTATATCATACAGCATGAAAAAGTGTGACAGAGAGGACAACAAAACACACAAAAAATCTTTTCTATACAATTTTGTCAAGTTTTAGGTTGCAGAGAGAGCATGGCGAGAGCGCCATCCTAATGGAAAGGGCGTATAAACATTTAGAGGATCCATTGGCATTTGTATTGATTGATCTATAATCTTAATGCACTTCTTCAACAAAGGGCACTATACAACAAGCGATTATAGAGACCCAATAAATATCCTTCAATAAGAACCTTATCAACAATGACAAAATAGTACAAAAACAACTTTTTGGGGTTCAAAGTAATAAATTGTGTCTCAGGTATTTGATTTATATACATAACGTTATATATGCATGTCACATTGTTTTCATACATTTTGCATTGCATGGACTTTGGAACAGGGGTTCACAGAGTCCCTACATAGATCTACTCTTATCAGAGTTAAACAGACATTACCAAGGCTCAGTCAACTGGAGTCCAAAGTTTCAACATAAGGAACAGAGATGATTGGCTGAATTGTTTATTTCCATGGTAACACAACAATACTGGCCATGTCAGCAGACTGTCATATTTGCCCTTTCCCATGCAGGGTTGGAAGTTACGCCCACTGGTCCTGAACACTGGGTAAGTCAGCAGTCTATTCAAATTTGACAAGTTTTTTTTTCTATTTTACCTTTGTGAAGAGGTATGTTTGTGTTTCCTTAGCTATGTATTATCCTCATAGACGAGGTTATGGTTTTGTTTCTGTCTGTTTCTTCAGTAATATGTTATTCTGTAAGTCAAGAAATTAATGAGAAAGAAAGTTTGTACAGTTGGCATAACAGCTACAATTAATGTGTGAGTTTGCTTTCTTTCCTGACATTTATATAGATGAGATACAGTAACACCTTGCATTCATGTACTTTTCTATAGGATTGGATAAAGTACTGAATTATCAGCATCCCTGGAAGTTGTACAAGTGGCACAGATTTCTGCCTTCCAAATGCGAGATAACGACCTGAACAACCCTGGGGCTGCAGGAAAGCCAGATGGCTGGGGCTGGCTGATGGGCTACATTGTACCCACCGTGGTGCCACCGCTTGTCGGTACATATGTTGGATCTTTCAATGCACCATATAACATGGTCATATTAACAGATATCATACTGTGGAGGTGTGTGGGTGTACATATATACAGGACTGGTGTGCCCTTGGCTTTTCACCAAATTCAAAGGTAATTTTATAGCCTCACAAAAGATGTTAGTACAATGTAGTCAACATGATGAAATGGCAACACCATTATTTGTGCTACACTTTCATTTATATGCATATTTTACCTTCCTCCTTCGATTACAACCCTTCACCTCACTTAACTTCAGTAAGTGCCAAACATGCCTGAAACTACTTGAAAATGCAAGTACTGAAAAGTATATATAAGTTTCAATAAATCTAAATCATTATATTGTAGCATATCTGGCTTTCAATACTAATTCAAGGTTTTGTTACAGGTTGGATTGTCCACAAGGTAGACAAAAGGGAGAAAGAAAGAAAAAAACAACACACCAAGATACAGGTAGACCAGAGCACAACACAGGTGGACCTAAGCAAAATACAGGTGGACCAGAGCAAAATACAGGTGGAACAGAGCAAAACACAGGTGGACCAGAGCAAGACACAGTTGGACGAGTGCAAGACACAATTGGACCAGAGCAAGACACAGTTGGACAAGTGCAAGACACAATTGGACCAGTGCAAGACACAGTTGGACAAGACATTAGAGGAACTCCAACAAACCAAGACACAAGTGAACCAACTTCAAAAGGAATTAAAAGAACACCAACATGAAGCATATAGGCAGAAAGAAAGAGACATTTGTGTGAAGGACATGAAGCATATAGGCAGAAAGAAAGAGACATTTGTGTGAAGGAAGAGTACCTTTCTAGGCTTAAAGACCAGCTACGAAAAAGACAGGATATGAAATGTAGTGACTGGAATCCCATAAAAACCCAGTCACATCGTCAGCTCTTAGAACAACAGATGTTGGGAGAGGCGGAAGCCAATATTCATGCACGAGGTCTTGGGGTTCCATCTGGCCTACACAAGATTTTCAAGTATGATAACTACTGTGGACCAAGACCAGAGGAACATGGATACCTGATGTGGAAAGAGTGGAGGAAGTGGAAGGGGGTGGTAGATAAGGAGAGGGAGAAACTGTCATCTGAGAAACTGGATCAAGACTCTCGCTAGTCATCATTTTTAAGGCAAACAAAGACAGAAGTCAATTTTTAGCCTAAATCAAAATTAAGCTGCTGATCCTATGAATGCACAAAGTATCCTGAAACACATTATAAATAGCTTTTGAAGATCAAAACACCACCCACTTTGAAGGTTGACTACCCCTAAATAGCAACATGATACTATACTAGTGTGTTGTGTGGGACTGCAGTTCATCTGAAGGGTACTTAGGGGTGATGAGAATATACTTGCTGTATATATTGCCGCTGTCTGATCCAAATTCAATGTAAAGTGGTCAATACAATAATTTTTTTTGCAATCCAGTAAAACATTATCTGCAGAATCAGAACACCCCTTCAACTTCAAGGCACTGACCTTAAGTAGGCATCCTACTATGGACTGTCTGAAAGGGGAAACAATTTGCTGAAACTATTACGTACAAATTAATTAATGAAGTTTCTCAAAGCAGCAGATAACTCCATGTCATAATTCGCTCTGTACATAGGTTCAAACATTTACTATCATACAAGGGAGAGGATTGAAATTGAAATTTTCCTTCAATGTAACCCTATCGCCAACATGGACTATGGTGCTTTAATTCTTGTCTTCTGCTGTAAAAGTGGAGATGATGAAGGACATGTAGGAATGAAATAATAACAGGTTCTCAAAGACTGCTGGTAGGAAAGACTGGGTAACTATGGTGTAATGTACATGTAGGTACATCAAGTATAAAGACTCCCGTAAATCACTGTTTGATTAGCCTGACTAAAATTGCGCTCCTAGCGGCTGGCCTTACAGTTTCCACCACCTAACAAGCGAGAGATTGTGTAACACCAAGTAACACAGGCTGTTTCATTGGATTAAAATCGTTACAAGAGTGACCTTTACAAGTATCCTTAGTCCAATCAGCGCATAATTGATAGCATGTAAATGCTGGTGATCCTTCCATGTGTGGTAATGACTGCAATAAACACATTGTAATAAAGAAGTGAGTGAGCATTTTCTTCTCAATAGTTACGTCTGTCAGATAATCAGGCCACACCCCCTCTAAATTTTCTTCACACTGCTTCCAATTGGTTTACCACTAACGGCCTGGGAAAAATTCACACGCTGTGACAGTGGTGTAAATGACCAGATGAGTTTCACAAAGATGGATGGTATGGAAGAGGATGATCTGAGAAACTGGCAGACAGCAGACAATATCTTTGTGGTTTTCCTGACGCCAGCAATCTTGATCTGCTTTTTTATTTATTTATTCGTACTCGTCTATTGGATAACCTTTGATGGCCTGAGAAAAAGAGTTGCGTAGCGTGACAGTTGTGTAAGTGAGCAGACCTGAGTCAGAGTGGCACAAAGTATGGAAGAGAACCATATCTCACTTGGCAACTGGAGTGGGCTGGTGGTTTTCCTGATGCCAGCCCTCATAGTCTTCTTTCTTTTTGGTACGTATCTTTGTCAATCAGTTTTTCTCAATGAGACATTATAGTCTGTGAATCATATCTGTAAATATCATGTTTTTGCTGGACTCATTCTTATTGTATTTATTGTAGATTGCTGGCTTTTCTTTCAGTGTTTTGTTGTACCATATGGCATAGAAAAAAAGTGCCATTATCATTCTTTGGTAAAGTTAGCATTTGTGCAAAACTTGTGCTTTTATGTACATGTATTACTAAGCATATGCATCTTTTTAGAGGGGTTGATCTGCATTGTTGCCTTTCAAAGCATTCGTGTATCTATTGCATTGTTCCATTCATGAGGAATAATCTAATAAATGGGTTTACTTAGTTGGCACCTTGGGTTCCCACGCTATGTGGCTTTGTGTACAAAGTGAGTTGTTGTGAAAAACCTGTAACCTAAACATAAACATTGTCGCAGCTTTATTTTGCTTTACACCAAGTCACAATCCTGCAAGTTGTAACATTGATGGATCTTGCCTCTTCACAGCATGCTTCGTTCATGATACATCGAAAAACAAGAAGAAAAAGAAACAAGAGAAGCATAAAGCTGAAATATCACAGACCAAGAAGGATTGCCATGACCAGCAATGCAGCACCAGTCATGATAATCTAAAAACTACACAACAAGAAAGCTCTAAGCTGTATGAAAAGCTAAGAGGCCTGCATGAACCAAAGGAGATAGATCTAGAATATATCACGTATCTTGAAGAAGCGAATCATACAATTAAGGAAGACTACAAGAGGCTGTGGCAAAGGATTAGCAAACTTCGTGGTAACCTAGCAAGGTTGCAGCTGGAAAATTCCAACCTGACTGAAGTTTTAACAAGTCAGAACATGGTAAAGCAGAAAAGCGATCGTTACATGTCTCAGCTGAAAGAGGAGAATCAGACTCTGCGGGAAAACAACAGAAAGCTGCGACAGGAGAGGAGCGTTAGTTTGGAGAAGGAGAGACTGATGCAGCAGGAAAATTACGAGCTTAAAGAAAAATTGGAAAGCCAGAACTGAAGTAAAGGTGGTATCTCACTGCACTTGGGGTACCAGTGCGGCACTGTGGGGTTTGTTTACTGCGACACTGTTGTGTTAGTTTTGCAGATTTGAAAAACTTAGATATTGTGTAATACGTAAAAGTATGACTAAGACAACAAAATACACAAAACCTAAGAAAATCTGGTCTTTATCTCTGAAATTCATTGAGACACCTTTAGAACCCCGCAGTGTCGCACCGGTGCCCCAAGTGCAGTGAGACAACACCTTAAAGAAATCAACGTTTCAGGTCAAAGCTTCAGCACAAGTTCTAGGATCCAGCAATGAATTTTCTACTTGTATTTGCATTGTGACAAGCTGTTTGTCAGTTTAGATAAAATTGGACAAGATGTTATTTGTGCATCTTAAATGTAATAGTGCCTCAAAAGTAAAAGAAGCAAAATATTTCAACTTGTGTTTTGTCACAAGAGGATTTATTTTCTGTTTAAGCTACAGATAAGAAAGGTGAGAAACATATGATTTTTTTTATAATCATCATGTCATATGAATGATAGATCAGTATGTGCACTACCATTGCCTTTGTTGGAAGCTTTTTAGTAAAGGCAATATCATGGTTTGTGATTAACTGGTCCATATAAAAGCATTGATCTTACTTTTATATATGCTTGATATGTAAAGTTACTATTGCCATGCAAACTGGCATTTCTCTTCTGGCAAGTTAAGTAGTTACGGTCATCAATACAATGTACCAGAAGTCTTGCTTCACTCTCTGATACAGTATAAAGTTTTATTTGCTTAAGCAAGTCAAGCTTGTTTGAACGATATCTGATACATTCCTTATACTTACTTTCTCTTCATACTACATCGTAGTACATGTATCTACTTGTGATAACTTCAATAAAACCTTGCTGGAGCTATTTGATATAATCATATTTGTGGATCAGTACCTTTGAACAAAACAAAAGTTAAGGGTATGAGAGCACCTTAATACTTTGGAGACATGACATTTAACTTTAAGTGATTCTTCGAACAAGAGTGTTATGCAAAAACGATGATCGAGTACCAGTGAATACTGTACAGTAGTGGCAATGACAACAGTCAAGGTTTCCAAGGTCTTCAGTGCAAAACTAGACTAGTGTTGTCTATACTATCACTCTACACGTGTTGCTAACTGCCCAGTTCCAGCTGTTCCAGTTCCTTTAGTAAGGCAGCTTCTCCCTTTATCTTCTCAAGCTGGAACATACATGGGAGACATGTTAGAGAAATACACAGAAAAAATGTTGCACACCAAGGTTCCTGTTGACTGGGACCTTACCATGGAAGATCTGATTTGTTTTTTTTTCTTACGTTAAATTAAGTATATGTAATCACATTATGAGGCAACAAATCCTTTATGATATAAATGTTGGAGAACTTTTTAAAGTCTTAAAAAATAAAAGTTGTGTTTGACAACACAATTTCAGTACTGAATAACAAGAAAAAACAAGAAAAGAAAAGCCTTACCTGGTTCGACTCCAGCTGTTTCCCTGACTTCTGTTGCTCTTTGAGTTGTTCTATTTGTCTCAGTTTCTGTGCAGAACAATTCAGCAAGAACAGCATAAATACATAGATCTCAACATATTACAAGCATGTGCATGCATCAATGTATTTACATGTACCATATGCTTAAAAATATGGTTAACAGATTGGAATATTAAACAAAAACCCTACCTTCTTAAGTCCTTTGATTTTCTTCTCGGAGTCAGCACTAACCACAGTACTGGTGACAGAAGGGGGCGGGGCACCCAGGATGTGGGTTGCCATGGCGAGAGCGTCCCTCTGCTCCTGGCTACGAGGGTCCTGACGAAGAATCAAGTAAAAAATATAGTCTGTAATATGGAGATAACCAATGTATGGCAGACTTCACCCCCATAAACATAATAATACTTTGTGTCTCTAGGTCTGGCATATTAAAAAAATAGCAACACGGACACCAGGAAGAATAGTTTGATGTATTCAACTAATGGAAGTCCTAATAAACAAACAAACAAACGGAGGATGTATAGATGTAGACCCGTCCATTCGGCTTGGGACGGAAATTTGCTTGTTGGGATGACACAAAAATTTAACCCATCCGTAGCCAAAATCTATTCATGACATGAAATTGATGGAAAATTTAATGTATTTTTGTAAGCCTAAAATGACAAATACATGTATAAAAACGACAACATGGTCTTCCAAAGGATAGTGGGACCAAAAAATGTAAAGCTGGAGACAGTCCTGGTAAGACATTACATGTATGTGTGCATGGAGAAGAAACACACAAACACTGACATGTCAAAAATAACAGTTTAGGGAGAGGAGAGAAGAATTGCAGCATTGAACTACAGTGTAGATTAAGAAATACCATGTCAATCTGATATCATATAAACTGTTGGTATGATCAGTCTATTTTCATTTGTTTCCATACCACTGGTGCTTGTTGCTGCTGCTGCTGTTTTGCTTTCTTTGCTTCTCTCTTCTTCTTGTTCTTCAGTGCTGCCTTGGAGAGGTTTTCTGGAACAGAAGAATGCAAAATCAGTAATTTTTAAACCTTTCACATAATATCTCATCAACTATAGACTTAAAAAAAGTTTTTCCATATATCATACATAAAGAAATCATTATCTACTATCAACACTTCACTTTTGAAGATGTTGTATATCTTGACTATCTTTGTACTTCTGATGACTAAAAAATACCTTCAAATATATCATAAGTACCTGCATTTCTCTTGTGTCTGACCAATATATGACAAATGCAAGTCATACTTGAAGACATTGCTATTTCTCTAAGTAAGATACAGGTGAACAAATCCGGCACTATGTAAGTGCAGTGTAGAAGTAAATCTGTTACCATCTCCTTTCTCCATTCTCTCATTCTGTGGCAGCTCCTCTTCATGCTACAGAGAACAATAAAGGGATTGTTACTTCAATACTCAGTACAGTAATGGACCTAAAAATCAACATTGCACACACTTTGAACCGAAACATGAATCCCATTGGTATAAATACTGCCATGTACATGTAGTTCAAATCATAATAGACAAATCATAAGGGACATGTTAACCCTCAAACCACCGTATGGGGTCAAAACTGACCCCAGGCGTATATCGATGTGTGCCATTATGGCATTTCTGGCCGAAAACAAATTTCCTTCCATGAGTTTGTTTGTATATATGTCCTATAACTTCCTATACGTTTTTACCGAGATTTGCTCATTGTTGATTAAGTTATCCTAGAATGTTTATGCACTGTCCAGTGGGGTCAAAACTGACCCCAGCAATTTTTTAAACAAACTTTTGCGACCCACACCTGAACTACTTATCGTAGGATCACGAAATTTGTAGAGAATAATGTAATTGTAAGCCAAAATTATTGTAACAACTTTTGTGCCATTATCATGTTATATGATGACGTTATGACGTCATCTAGGTAATGTCGGCCCGCCATCTGGATTTTGGCTGATGACGTCCATCAATTAGCATAAA
>NC_049990.1:21849586-21850207 GCF_000003815.2 Branchiostoma floridae | reverse complement strand
CGTATTTAGCAGTATGGAGGTTGGCGGTCGGAATACGTCACAGAGGTCAAAGGTCGTGGTACTTCCCGGGCTCGAGAACAAAACGCCGCGAAATTCAAATGTTGTGGAAACGCTAATCTATGATGGACTAACGTAAAACAAGTAAAAACTGGACTTTTTGATGTATTTAAAATATTGCAGAATGCTTTACAAAAAAAGGTTTAGTTCCCCTTTAAAATATATCCATGTAATAAGATATGCAAGGTAATACTGTAGTTACTCAAGCATCTATCCTGTTGCTCAACTGTTACCTTATCACAATATACACATTTTTTGTAAAAGATGTCACTTTTCAAAAAGTTACGGTACCAATCTTGTTGTGTTTGCAAGTGAAAACCGTATCACGACAAATGTTGCAATTGATACTTACTATGTTCCCACGAAGATTGCCAAACCCAGCAAGGGATAGGAGTACAATGGTTAAAGAAATGACAAACTTCACACAAGTAGCATCATAGATCTGTTAATATGATAATCTGATTTATGTTGTAAATCATATTTTCCAAGAACTAACAAAATAGAGTGGAATTTGCTATCACCAAGCACAGTAGAGGCATCTTTGCTGGATAGTTTTAAGAAACA
>NC_049990.1:21847684-21849238 GCF_000003815.2 Branchiostoma floridae | reverse complement strand
CACATGGACATCCAATGTGAAAATCAAGACATCATGATATAGTCTTTATACTAGTATGCAGATCTTTTTGGCAGTAAATAATTTTTGTAAGGATACAGAATTCACCTTAAGATGATTTCTTACTGATACTATTGGTGTTTTGTCAGCGATAGAAATCAAGACACCAAGAACATCTAAATATGACAATAGTTGCAAGCATACAATACTTAGAACTGAAAACATTACACCATAAATGGTGGAATGTTATACACTACTGTAAATGCATTTAAGTTCGCGGGGATTTAATTTCGCGGTAGCGGGAAAATGGACTTTTTGCGGTGGTTTTAATTTCGCGGTAGCACCATGCACTGCAATCTCTTACTGTTACGGAAAAATGTTCGCGGTGGTTTTAAATTCGCGGAGAGGCGTCCGCCGCGAAAACCGCGAACATTAATCCACCGCGAACATTTCTGCATTTACAGTATGTTATAAGCATAAGACAGCTGGACCAATGCAAAACACAAGCTACCAAATGGTTTTGTCTCCAACAGAAATGAAGAGGATACATCCATACACAACACAGAACTCTGTTGAGTCTGGATTCCAGTCAGTAGAGTAGATAGGACCATTCTTAGCTGAAAATGTCAGAATTACACATTAAGGTTTTCAACAAGCAGTTACTACAATTCCCTACAACATCATACATACCGATACTACTTTGACAACAACATACAATGATAAAGAT
The DNA here is from genome assembly GCF_000003815.2 of Branchiostoma floridae. Lineage (NCBI taxonomy): Eukaryota > Metazoa > Chordata > Leptocardii > Amphioxiformes > Branchiostomatidae > Branchiostoma > Branchiostoma floridae. The sequence continues at coordinate 21,848,514 of NC_049990.1, read as the reverse complement.
TGGATGTTACTTTAGATCTTAGTTAATTGAATATTCAATTTCAACATTCACACACCTACATACATACATTGAAAAGTAATTTGTGATAAAATGAAACTAAGAAGAGTTAAGAATTTCAGTGAGACACTTACAGAGCTGTACAATACTGCTGACCCCATCCACCCCGATGTAGTGCAGGTTCTGTTCTCCATAGTACGACTTTCCAGTCTGGTCTACCTCGGTGGCACACAGGACCAGAAGGCCAGTTCCTACATGAACATACAGAGCAAGGTCACATAGAGTACATGAGCAAGATGAATTGGTACTTCTTTCAGCAAATCATTTCACACTCTAACAGAGCCACAACTATGAATATCAATTATTCCATTGAACAAGTATACTAATATGGTAGTTCTTTTGCAAAAACACATGCTAACAGTGTCTTCTTTTGAAATTGTGAATGTTGGTTGTTGTGGGCTTTTGGAACATTATTTGCAAAAAACTGCTCTCTCAACTAAAATATAAGACCAATGTGTGATAACGTGGATATGCTTCTCACAACTATATGTATTACAGTAACAACTTTTCTTGTCAAACTCTCCACACAATGTCTTACCTTTCTTGTTCCACCTGATATCTGCTTTGTCTGCCTTAAAGAAACTCTTATTAGCCAGAGGTGTGGCAAAGTCTGGGAACTTGAACACACGGACGAAAGACGGACCTCCCTATAAAAAAAGACACAAAAAAATTATTCTACCTCATCAGTTCTGTATTAGCAATTAGAAGGTATAATTTTAAGTGCCCATTTTACTGAAAGAATTAGCTGTTGAAGTAAATACATCATCAGCTTG
>NC_049990.1:21828977-21847098 GCF_000003815.2 Branchiostoma floridae | reverse complement strand
CTGAGGCTGCCCGCCAACCTCCGAAATCGTAAAAGAAACTCCGGTCCGATACCTTCTACAACTCTGTTGTAAGTTACCTGTGAACTTAAAAGGAACACATATTGCGCTACTTCAACACCATGTGAAGAAGAAGGGCGACGGACTTTTCCGTCCGTAGAAGCGCCAGCAGTAGCTTAACGCTAATAATAAGCCACAAAACATGTACAAAACATAATGTAATTGTAAGCAAAAATAGTCTGCACAATTTCTCCGCACAACTCAACCATATTAGCGATAGTTGTGGAGACGTATCAAGCTCGGGCAGCGGCGCCAATTCAGAACAAGAGTTCCGAAACTTGAAGTTCACGTTCATATTGGTACATGTAGCCAAGGCGTTTTGCCCCTTGACTTCAGATTACCGCTGTACACGTAACCAAGTAACTACTGGTGTAAAATTAGCAGCCAGAAAGGTAGCTAAGTTAATGTAAGGCGGCAGAATTGCGTGCTCGAGGCCCCTCCTCAAAAACAGGGCCACCGATTTCCCGAAAATTATGAATGGAACATCGGGGGCGTTCATGCCTACAAGATAAAAAGCGGGTTGCTTTTAATACCCATGACACCACTGAACGTTACGCTGATAGTGGACTTTCAGTCGGATTCAACCAATGTGATGTTCCCGATAACGTATAACGTGTAAAAAACAGGTCTATAGCTGAGCCTGGAACGTAAATTATGGCGGCCAAAATGTTACCAGCACGTTCCAATGACCTTTTGACCCTTTAATGGGGTCCTCTAGCGATTTAAACAAGAATCGCACTTCTGATACAACATTAGCCATCGGTATTTAAAAACATCCGACTAAGTGCTTGTGGATTCGGTAAGTCTACTGGCAAGAATAGCAGGTTTCACACCTGCATACGAGGTATTGAACGTCTACAATATTCGAACGGTAGTGTCCTTGATTGGATCAAGGATAAGTTACCTGATTGGCTACCTCAATAGCCCCTGCTCTGGTGACTGGGAATCCCCGCCAGTCCAGGACGAGCACGTGGCGAGCAACTGAATACAATGCTCAGATGGTCGGCATATAATAGTTAATCAACCAGTTAAAGAACGTGGTTAATATTTTCTTCATCCTAAAACAACAGGAAGAAGACAACGTTCCGGTGTCAAACACCAACATGCTAAGAATGATGAGGATACTTCCAAGCCGAGCGATGTGGACGCAAGGCTAAACAATGTATAACTGACAAGTGTCTGCCATGTTCAGACTATATTGTCTGTTTGCACTATAATGAACACAACAAAACTCCATTGTCGGCTCTTGTGATAAGGCCGCGCCGAACAGCAAAAAGGTAAACAATCGTTTTAACCGTAGTAAGTAGGTAAACACAACAATGTTACCTGAAGTTCCGTGAAGCACACAGAGCTCCTTCTTCCCATCTTCTGGAACATACTTACCAGGAAGAAGTAGAATCATAAGAATGCTCCGCAACCACGCCCGGGACGGTCAATCCTGAGTGAGCGGAGTTCGGCGGAATACCGCCGACCATTTGCCGACAACATTCGCAATGTATGCATTGTTTGCATAACAATGGTTTATTAGAAAGGACACGTGTTCCTCGTATAGAACAATATTCTATCAAGACTACCAAAAACATGTTAGACTCGTCAACATGAAACATGTAAAATCTTGTTGTCTAAAGTAACAACAAAGAGCCAGACGTTGAACATACATGTGTAATAACTACGTGCGTGACCAGTCACACAACGTCCCAGACGAATTCAATTTCGTCAATTGTCTTTGTGGAGCATTCTTCATGATAATGCTAATTACGGACACACATTTCTAGTATGGCTAAGTAATTGATAACTTTATTGCCATAAAAAAGCTTCCCTCAGGGACAAGCTTTAACATAAGCTCCCAATATTTTATTCACCTGGAGCTTCTCTTGTCAGACAACTGCGACGTATCATAGTCAGCAGAAGAAGAAGGGGAGGCCCCTTTCTGTGCCGATTGACGTCTTTCCTAAGTCAACCGCTCATAAAACGACTTTAAATTATGGGTTAAACTGCTGGACGCTCCTCCTAGACGAGCGTAGAATGCAACGGCAACATGCCTAACAGCGTGTTCAACATGGAAGCTTATCCGAGCAACCATAACGGAGCGACCGGAGCCCGTAATCTACTTACAGTTCCATTGAGATGTCGATTACCCCGACCGGCCCACGTGGCACGGCGGCTGCCGCTCCTTCTGAATATGGATGGAGCCACGAGAACAGTCTTCCACCGTTCTCGAATCTTTAGCGTCACCTGGCGCAAAGAACGTGGGGTATTACCTCAATTCTCCGAAAGGGCCAGTGCCTCAACCTCGGGCACCATGGCCATAGCGGCCGTCTGTGGCTGCGCTATCCTCCAGGTTTTTCGGCCTGGTGCGCCGATAATGCCAGCTCCGTGTAAGGCACAAGGTATGACGGCCGTCTGTATACGTAGCCTCGCCGATAACCTCCAGGTTCTACGGCATGCTTGGCCCGAATTCTTCCCGTGCATGTTGCGCCGAAAGGGCCTTTTGGTCCTTCCCAGCGCCTGGCAAGCCTTGAGCGCTAAGCTCGACCGCCAGTACCGATAGTAGCCCGCCGATAGGGGCTTTTCACCCTTCCCGGTCTTACGGCCTGCTGCGACGATAGTAGCCGACCGATAGGGGCTTACCCTATCGGCGGCATGGTGCGCCTAAAGTGGTTCTTCTCGTAGTTCCACCACTTGATAATTTTCCAACAACGAAAAACTGAGTCACTACCGGATCGTACCGGAGCAAACTCGATGCGTGCACCTTGCGCGAAGCACAAAAGGAAATGATGATTGGGAAGGGGCGTCATCACGTGAGGTCCCATCATGCTTTGCTTTTCTTTTCTTTGTATGTTGTGCACCATCTAGCGATTCCCAGGAATACTGCATATTGTACTCTCCCTGAACAAGGTCGAGTCAGTGAGGTATAATTCCGTTGCCATGGCAACATGAAAAATGATGAACATACTTTGTTCACTGAAATTGTTTGCTTTCAACATTTTCTAAAAAGTTACCAATTTTGGTGGCCATAGCTTAAGCCATTCAGGTGCTATATGGCATTGAAGTTGGGACAGGTATCAAAAAAGTCCTTCCCGGTCTGAATAGCATTGGTGCAAATGTGTTCCTCATGATCTTTTGCATAAATTATGATAATGAGCTAGAAGTATTCTCACCTGATCATGTCAAACTGTCCCACATAGATTAATGAAACTATACATATATACAAATCACAAAAAGAGTCACACAAAAGACTGTATTGGTACAAAATGTGTTGGGGTCAGTTTTGACCCCATAAGGTAATCTACGTCACAAAAAAGCTACGGTGGTTTGAGGGTTAAAGATAGCCTGACTACAATCGAACTGCGAGCGGCTGGGCATACATGCAGTTGCCACCACCTAGGATTAACCCCAGCCAGTTAGGGATTGTTTAAACACAGGCTAATGTTACAGAGAAGAAAAAAAAAGGATTATATTGGACAAAGTGTGAACTTTTTGCTAACTCTATTCCACAGATGCTTGTCTATGGTAAAAACTTGGGTGATGGGTCACAGGCCCTTTACAGGGATTCCAATGTAAGAATGAAGATGCCAGCATGCAGTTATACTTACCAGTTTGGTTGGGGACGTGTGGCCAAGGGCACGGGCACCAGGGGGCCGATACACTGCTGGCTTGGCTACAGGAGAAATAAGAAAATGTTTTACAAGTCAATGTCATTTTATATACTGCATATAAGACCTCACTTGCTACCACTTCAACCAGGCTGAAATTGAGACGCATCCTTACATTGTTACCACGGTTACCAAGAAGTATGCTGATCTTTTGCTGCAGCTTCTTGTAGTCTTTCTTCAGTGTGGGATTCACTTCTTTAATGAAAATAGGAATGGCTTCTTCATCTATTTTTAGTTGCTTAAAAGGAAACCTATCTAAAATATCAGATAAAAGTTGATGAAAAAAGATATCATCATGAAATATAAAACATCAACAAAACAAAACTCTACTGTCCTAAAGTATAGTTGCAGATACTTACATGTATCTAAACAGCGGAAAATCATGTGCGCTTATAGATTTATTCTAAGTTCTCACCATCTTGTTGCTGGGCAGCTGCCCTGACTGGCTGGTACGACAGCTGTGGTGCAGGGAACACACCTGGCTGATACGTCTGCCAGGCAGCCTCCCACAGCTCTTCATTCATCCCCAGCATCTTCTCATCCAGCTGGTGCCCAGTGTAGTGCCATATCTTGTGGCTGGGAGGGGGAGGTGATGGTTAAAAGAACAGCTAAATATTCTTTGAATACTCAGTAAGTAAATATTGCAGTATACTTACTAAGTAAATATTGCAGTATGCTACAGTCAAGATCATACCTAAAATATATGCATCTTATACAATATGAAAGATCTAATGGTTCTCATTTAAACTAATGCCGTAATGGTTCTCTATTTTCCTTTCTATAAATGGAAAACTCAATGTCTGAAAGGGCTATTCCATTCAAACAGAGAGGGGTGAGGCAAGGAATTTTCTCCCCCTTTCATTAGCCTGGGTACCATCCTCCACAGTAACCACTGCTTACTCAATGTTGTTGTTTGTTACATAGCCTGGAGTCTCCATTCTTAGCAAGCAAACAGATTTGACTTTGACTTTATTTGGATTGCGACAAATACAATACAATATTCTGCACCAGGCAGCAAGATACTGATGTTGTGCAGCATATACATTGAGGGACATACATAGTCATAGTACAATACATGTACATCATAATTATCATCATACAATACATGCAAACAGATTGAGCTATTAGTTACCAAGGAGGTAGGCCCAGTATGAGTGTTTTGAATTCCATATCTTCCTTTTTCATTACCCTTATTCTCACACCCACAATATTCTTGTATCCTCATTCCAAATTGCCCCACCACCCTAAGCCTTACCCATTGCCAACCCTTAGTCTGGGAGAAGTGGTGGCTGTGATTTAACCCTTACCCATTGCCAACCCTTAGTCTGGGAGAAGTGGTGGCTGTGACAAAGTGTCCTGACCACCCTAACCCTTACCCATTGCCAACCCTTAGTCTGGGAGAAGTGGTGGCTGTGATTTAACCCTTACCCATTGCCAACCCTTAGTCTGGGAGAAGTGGTGGCTGTGATTTAACCCTTACCCATTGCCGACCCTTAGTCTGGGAGAAGTGGTGGCTGTGACAAAGTGTCCTGACCACCCTAACCCTTACCCATTGCCAACCCTTAGTCTGGGAGAAGTGGTGGCTGTGACAAAGTGTCCTGACCACCCTAACCCTTACCCATTGCCGACCCTTAGTCTGGGAGAAGTGGTGGCTGTGACAAAGTGTCCTGACCACCCTAACCCTTACCCATTGCCAACCCTTAGTCTGGGAGAAGTGGTGGCTGTGACAAAGTGTCCTGACCACCCTAACCCTTACCCATTGCCAACCCTTAGTCTGGGAGAAGTGGTGGCTGTGATTTAACCCTTACCCATTGCCGACCCTTAGTCTGGGAGAAGTGGTGGCTGTGACAAAGTGTCCTGACCACCCTAACCCTTACCCATTGCCAACCCTTAGTCTGGGAGAAGTGGTGGCTGTGACAAAGTGTCCTGACCACCCTAACCCTTACCCATTGCCAACCCTTAGTCTGGGAGAAGTGGTGGCTGTGATTTAACCCTTACCCATTGCCGACCCTTAGTCTGGGAGAAGTGGTGGCTGTGATTTAACCCTTACCCATTGCCAACCCTTAGTCTGGGAGAAGTGGTGGCTGTGATTTAACCCTTACCCATTGCCGACCCTTAGTCTGGGAGAAGTGGTGGCTGTGATTTAACCCTTACCCATTGCCGACCCTTAGTCTGGGAGAAGTGGTGGCTGTGATCTAACCCTTACCCATTGCCGACCCTTAGTCTGGGAGAAGTGGTGGCTGTGACAAAGTGGACGCCATCAGGGGACCAGGAGAAGTAGGTGGTGTCAGGAGCCTGCACCAGGGCTATCTTCTGTAACTTTCTTCTGTCCCAAACTTCCTGTAATAGACAAAACATTCTTGGATCACCCGAATGGCTAGATAACAGAAGTAATAAAAAGTTCCCTGTATGAAATAGAAATAATAGTGTCATTGGTCCTTTTGTGAAGAAGGCTTTTGATTGATGTAAGTGTTCTAAAACAGGCACCTTTAACTTCTTTTGACTACATGTACTAAATCTGTCGCTGACAATACAACAATGAAGCTTAATTAAAATATATCCATGTAATAAGATATGCAAGGTAATACTGTAGTTACTCAAGCATCTATCCTGTTGCTCAACTGTTACCTTATCACAATATACACATTTTTTGCAAAAGATGTCACTTTTCAAAAATTTACGGTACCAATCTTGTTGTGTTTGCAAGTGAAAACCGTATCACAAGGAATGTTGACACTTACTATGTTCCCCCGAAGGTTGCCAAACCCAGCAAGGGATAGGAGTAAAATAGTTAAAGAAATGACAAACTCACCACAAGAATCATCATAGATCTGTTAGTCTCACATGTTGTAAATCGTATTTTCCCAGAACTATCTTAGACTAAGTTAGAGTGGAATTTGTTATCACCAAGCACAGTAGAGACATCTTTGCTGGATAGTTTTAAGAAACATTTGCAGATAGATGCGCAAAAGTTAGGTGTGACGGGTCGTTTGGTGTTATATAACCAGCTACTGTCGCGCCGTGTGCCTGCGAAGCTGGTGGGTTACGCCGAAGGGCAGTTATACCAGATATAAACATGAATTTGTACTATTAGATACAGATACAGAATGATACAGAAATGACTATCAAAGACATGTATGCATCCTGAAAGGATATTGTTTCCCTGTGGGTTATAAGAGCACAAGTTCCTGGGACCTGTACCAAAGTCGAACACAGGTTCACACTTCAGGTTGAAGATAGTGGCCTTGGCAGGCATGACTGAGGTGTATCTGGTCAAGGAACTCTCTTATCTAACACAAGGACATCCGATGTTAAAATCAAGACACACCGATATACTAGTATGCAGAGCTTTTTGGCAGTAAATAATTTTTTGTAAGGGTACAGAATTCACCATAAGATGATTTCTTACTGATACTATTGGTGTTTTGTCAACGATAGAAACCAAGACACCAAGAACATCTAAATATGACAATAGTTGCAAGCATACAATACTTAGAACTGAAAACATTACACCATAAATGGTGGAACATTATACACTATGTTATAAGCATAGGACAGCTGGACCAATGCAAAACACAAGCTACCAAATGGTTTTGTCTCCAACAGAAATGAAGAGGATACATCCATACACAACACAGAACTCTGTTGAGTCTGGATTCCAGTCAGTAGAGTAGATAGGACCATTCTTAGCTGAAAATGTCAGAATTATACATTAAGGTTTTCAACAAGCAGTTACTATGATTCCCTACGACATAATACAACCAATAATACTTTGAAAACAACATACACTGAAAAAGAATGAATGTTAGTTTAGCTCTTAGTTTATTGAATTTTAGTTGAAATTAAATGAATATTAGTGGAAATTAAATTTCAACATTCATTCATAGATGTACACCTAAATGTACACCTACGCACAAACATACATTGAAAATTAATTCTTTGTTACAAAAACGATAGAATGAAATTAAGAAAAGTTAAGAATTTCAGTGCAACACTTACAGAGCTGCACAATACTGCTGACTCCATCCACCCCGATGTAGTGCAGGTTCTGTTCTCCATAGTACGACTTTCCAGTCTGGTCTACCTCAGTGGCACACAGGACCAGAAGTCCAGTTCCTACATGAACATAAAGAGGTAACATAGACTACATGTGTATGATGAAACAGCAACTACTTACAGCAAACCATTTCACACTCAAACACTACAGTACTGCCTTTTCAGGAACAAATGCTAACAGTTATCTCTCTTGTTATTTTGAATATTGGTTGCTGTTGGAAAATTAGTTGTAAAAAAACTGCTCTCTCAGCTAAAACATCAGCGCAATAAATACATAAAATTGTAAAACCAATGTGTGATAGCTTTTATAGCTACGTGTACATGCATATGCTTCTCACTACTATATATACTTCAGTAACAACTTTCCTTGTCAAGTTCTCCATGTTTTACCTTTCTTGTTCCACCTGATATCTGCCTTGTCTGCCTTGAAGAAACTCTTATTAGCCAGGGGTGTGGCAAAGTCTGGGAACTTGAACACACGGACGAAAGACGGGCCTCCCTAAGAAAAAGACAACAAAATTATTCTACCTTTCTGTACCTGTTCTGTATTAGCAATTTGAAGGTTTAATTCTAAGAGCCCATTTTACAGAAAATGGTGCTTAACTGTTGGTTTTTCAAACACCTGTATTAGATAAACATACTGTAACATCACTGCAACTTACATCATTACTCTATGGGTTCTACATGCAATTTATAATCAAATTATGTTACCTTTTTCTGTTATTCTTGCCATTGAATAGTTGAATGTGTTATGAGTATGACAAAGGAATAAGTACTAGTTACATTGCACTCTATTTCAACGACATATGTACCTTCTGACCAGGCACATACACAGCTATCTTGTGTGGAGGAGGGCCTGGAGACAGCTTATAACCAGCCACCTTCTGCACGTCTAGTTTCCGGGCTATATGGCCTAGAGTGGTCACAAACACAGTCAAGTTTTATATGGAAAAGATATTAAAAGGGGTAGAATAAAGTTCATTCTATAGAGGTCAACTATCCCTTCTTGCCAACTTTTGGTTACATAACCAATACTCAAATACATGTAACTGCAGACACACACTAAGACAATCGAACATTTTGTTTTCACATAGTTTTTACAATGTATACATAGATGTATATTTGGATATGCCTGATAGTACACTAGATCTTGCTGTCACGAAACTTAAAGGATGAGCATTTAAATGAAAGTGTTGAGGTAGTATGAAGACTTACTGAAGTCCCCATTCTCAAACAGGTGGATCTCGTTCACTGCATGTGCACACAACACCTCATCATCTGTCCACTGGGGCTCCCTATGGGGGAAAGTGATGAACATCAAACTCCAGGCAATCTCAATTCTAATGAACCAAAGTTGTAAGAAGACTGATATTGTGCAAAGGTGGGTTCACACATGCATATATGATATGTATATATTCAAGTCCGTATGAGGTCCGTATGGAAGTCTTGCCACAGGTTGCTGGAAAAATAATAGAAATTGGACAAATAAATTGTTTGTCTGTCAAGTCGACGAGGACCGCTTTTGTCATTGGTGTCGTCCATCCTTCAGGTAGTCAAGTGAGTTCGCAAGTGGCTGTATAGCCTTATCTTTGATGAAATATAGCCAGATAACAATTAGCTGGTCGCACAGCATCCTCCTTGGACAGCTGACTCCTGTGGCATGTCATGTGTCTATTTTTCTCCAATTTCTATTTTCCTAGCGACCTATGGAGCCTGGTAGAGGTTAAAAATTCCATACAGATATCATACAGACTTGAATGTATACGCACGTATGAACCCAGCTTAAGATTGTAGTAAACTCCTAATGATTTGAGACATGGGTTCTGAGACTCACCAGTCTGTTTGTCTCTTGTGGACAAAACTCTTGGCCTTCTGTCCTGTCTTCATGTCCCACAGGTGCAGGTTGGGGTATGGATTACCCTTACCTGGAAGGATGCAGAGGATATAGTAATCAGTTTAATACTTATGGTTCCTCTTAAGGCTGTCAGTAACAATGGTGTCACCACCATCAAATTTACTGACACACACTCAATATTCAGTTGGTCACCGTTAAGCGAGGGTTATATGTGCTGGCACACTTTTTAAAGTCATTCTCAAAAGAAAAATTAAATACTTTTAGATATTAGTACATCACACTTCCAATAATATTTCTTGTTCCCTTTTGATTTCTTTCGACCGTCTTCTAACCTGAAAGTTTAATCAGTTAATGTTCCATACTTAGATACAAACACGTGAGGATTGCTGTGCACACATGTCAGGGATATATTCTCAACTATTGGACACTACTGGATACTACAACTGCATTCTTATCAAGAACAATCCATCAATTTTCTCCTTACAATGAAGTCTTGAACATTAACCCTATCAGATGAAGTTCTCCCAACTATGATCAACTGTAATACTTTGACTCCTTGAAATAAAGTCCTGCTGTTTTTAAGTACTGACCTACGATGACCTCCCAGGTAGCCATGTAGGTACTGAGGGGTGAGAACAGGAGACCAACAACTCGGGGGTGCTCTTTCATCTCGTGTACAACCTCCCCACTGGGCAGTCGAACCACTGTCACCCTGCAGAAAAACAACAACGTATGAGCTATCTGGGGCCCATGCCATGAATTCTTCATAACCTCAACTGGCATAACTCATGTGATCGGCAAGCGGTATCGGCTCTGCTATCGCAACTTTCGATTCTTTACTCAAGTCACGTGTCCCTAGGTCAATGCTCAGAGTAATTGAATCACTACTGGTGACAAAGGTCCACGGATGTGCGACCGAAAATTCGAGGTAAGTAATTTGTTTGTGTTGAATGATTGTACCAACACAGATCAGGTTTTATGCTAACATTATCCTTTACATAACCAAGGAGGTTAAAAAAGATTCTTAACCTCCTTGACATAACACATAAAACTGGCATAAGTTACTTACTGTTGTCCATTGCACCAAGCAAACAGACTGCCATCTGGACTGAAGGCCATAACCTTGCAGGAACGACTGGCATCCCTGAAACATAGGAACCAACAAGTTGTTTGAAGTATGAAAATCTGATCTTAGATATTCTAAGTTCCATAATAAATTATGTAAATGAGGTTCTCATTTGCATGCTTTATGACTAATGTTTCGATGGGGATACCAACCAAGATCCAACTTTTCTGAATTTTTAAAAAGTATTCTAATAATCAGATTTAAGTTGTTGTTTTTTAACATGACGGGCTTCAGACCGTGCTACCATCCAAATTCTACTGGGGCTTCTTCCACCCCCTGCCTTACAAAAATAACCATCTCCAGACAGGGCAGTGAGGCAAGGTAGATGTCAGATGGTACTGTAACAGTGGGGTTCTAGCGCTGCCAAACTGACCATGCCAACAGCTCTTGAGCTTTTGGTGTTGTGGTTAGCACGTTGGATTTGTGATCCGGCTGCCCGGGTTCGGCGCGGGTTCGAATCCCGGGAGTCGGGATGTTGTTTCTTTCTGTTCTACTCGCCCCTCTGGTTGTTTCACTGGTTCCCATGCCGACCCTGTGAGTAACAGGCTAGCGGATGTGCCACACAGGGATGTCGAACTTGGAGATTCGAGGACGAATCTTGAAGAAAAGGGGGAGTAGTGTAACAGTGGTGTTCAAGTACTGCCTATCGTCCTTGCCCAAGGGCACTAGTGCTTTTGTGGCGACAGCGATAGCAGTCGTGATTTGTGATCCGGCTGCCCGGATTCAGCGCGGGTTCGAATCCCGGGAGTCGGGATGTTGTTTCTGTTCTTATTCGCCCCTCTGGTTGTTTCAGTACCCAGGCTAAGTGTGGGTGGTGTGGCTGGTGCTAAGAAAATGATGGTACCTTGTGAATGCCCGGTTGTCTCTCAGCGCTGGAGGCCCCTCCACTAGGGACACCCCGTGGGTGCCTCGTACTACAGAAACAATGGGTTATACCTTATATTAGCATTCTATTAAACAGTAAAGGACACCATATGATACTTATATGGAAGTTTAATGTACAATTCTATGCAGGTATAGGATGTAATCAAAAACACATGTTGACTGTCAGCTAAACCTACATACTTTATGGAATTACATCAATTTTAGCCTATAGGTAAGTAATTTATAGATGGATAAATTGATGGAGGAGAGAGAAAGATGCTAAACTTAAAGTGATAAAGATAGATGGATGTATTTATATAGATGGATGAGTAGATGGATGAAGAGTGAGACAGAAAGAAGCCTTTGCAAGCATTCTTCAGGCTAAGCAGATCTCTAACCATGCATCAATAACAGAACCATGATAGTTGAGTGCCAACTGTATTCATCCACATGCCATTCTTCCATTCCTTCATTCCTAACTTGCACAATCAGCTGTCAACTTTTTCTGTGGAAAGCCGGTCTAAAATATCTCAATATTTCGGCTTAATTACAAAATACATCAGCAAAAAAATATGCTATAGAAACTTTGTTTTCTTCTCCGTCTAGCAACACAAATGTCGTTCTCAAGCATAAAAGTTTAAGAGCACAATACGAGAAAAGATTTGGAAAACTTCTTACACGCCAGACTCGGGATGGGCGCCGCCATGTTGGTACCGCATAGCCTGACGGGAAGGTTTTAAAACGCCACGAACTTCCGGTGTCAGTACGCTTCACTTAATATATCCTTCCGCAAAAACAACCGACAAAATCAAACATATGGCCATCAAATATGACATCTTGAAACAAAAAATATTTTGACATATATCAAATACTTCTATGAATAAATTTTAATAGATTTATTCACAAGGTTGGCATAATTAGACGAATTATAATCGAGGTACTACTTTTGACGCCGTGGAGGCGGACTAATTAAGTGCGTGACGTTCCTTGTTGATTTCCTCTCCAACGTTGCAGCTGAAGACGAAGACGCTGTGAAGAAAAGTTCCCTCTCCTTTCAGGGATTTGGACGGATATTTTGTTGCCGGCCGCTCCACCACCACACTGTCATCATGCCTAGCAAACAGAGAATGCGCCTTGCCAACGAGAAGCACTCCAAAAACGTCGACAAGCGAGGAAACGTGGCGAAAACATTGGTAAGTTGATCTGATGTGGCAAAAGTGATGATGTTGCGTCAAGAAAAATTTCGTTACTTCGTGGTCGTTTACTTAGCGTTCTAATTGCGATTCTTTTCTGTTATAGATGCCAAAGGACGAAAAATCACCCGTCGGACCCTGGCTACTGGCGCTATTCATCTTTGTTGTCTGTGGATCAGGTAAGAGTTTGCCTTCTGGCTTTGAAAGATTTCGTAAAATCGTCACGGTTGAAACATATGTGACGTTTGTCCGCTGTTACGACCAAGATATAACCATTTCTTTCTCCCTACAACCTGTATGAGTATCTAATTAGCAAGAAAACTAGGTTGATATAAAATGTGGTGAATTTTGTCAAGATCGGATGCTCTAGGAGGGAAATATTTAAAGATTTGTACAGTTTTAGCCAAAGCGGACGCCGCAAGGTGGCCATCTTGTGTGTGACGTTGCAGCCCACGTCTGAGGGATGCCCCCACACTTCCGCCTTCCTTCCACAAATCAATATTTCTTGTTCTTCGACTCTAAGACTTTTTAAGGCAGGGGAGGGTGATCTTGGAAGGTTCTTAGAAGAATAAAGATTGGCGATGACACGTTGGATGTTTACTCAAGCAGAGAAACTGGATGAGGGCAAAGTTCGAATTGGCAGGATAATTGTCAACGTGGCTGGTACAGTGTGACGCCTATGGGGGGGGGGTGCAGACTACAGGGCGGGGTTTCGTGGTACTGTTGTCATTGTATGCAAAGTTGTCTGCTTACTAAAACAATAGGGGCAACTTGAGGTTTCACACAACCACTAGTACTAGACATTGCATGATTAGGTTTGACCATATCTGATGCGAAGAATAATTTTGCCCCAGGGGGTTTCCAGGTGTTTGGGGACAACCAGTCTTTTTGCCAAAAGTTTTGCAAGCCTGTTTGTTTAAATTGTCAATTTTCCCAGACAAACACTGTAAAAAAAACTATAGCAAATGCAAACATATTCACGATTTACACATAAAAATAGTTTCAATAATTGAATTATAAAGAAATTTAAAAAAAATTGTCATAATCATGATTTTGGCAAATTTGTGTAGTTTTCTACATTTTACATAACAGGGGAATTTATATTTTTTCTGACAACTTCTTTTGCTTTTTCCTCTCTGTGTGTTTGTTTCAGCTGTCTTTGAAATCATTTCCAGAATCCGAATCGGGTAGAAATGGTCGTCTCTGTTGCCATCAATCAATGGTCAATAGGTATCTGAACTGTCAGCATGGATTCAATAGATTGTCTGCCTTTGTTGTCTGTCTTGATTTGTTGTTATGCATGCTTGCTGGGTTTGCTTTTTGGTATTTTTGTTTTCTTCTGAATATCAATAACTATTCACTTCTTATTAACCAAAATAAGACTTTCAAGTTGTCTTGACTTGTAACATTTGCAAAAAAATACCTTTAAAATAAGAAAAATATGCTCCTGCCTTCAAACTATGATTGAAAAAAAATGATTGTGGAATTCATGCCAGAAAAAAAAAATCAACATGCCATTGCACTAATGACTTTTCAAAAAGTGTTCTTGATGTACATACATATTAGAAGCTTGATTAACACAAGTCACTTTGACATTTTAGAGTAAAGCAGAAAACCTTAATTTACTATTTGTGCTACTGTTATTGTTTGCTTGAATGTACAGTGATTCCATAACATTTTAACAATATCACAGAATACTAGCATCTTTGTGAGTCCAGAAAAACCTTTCTTGACTAGACATTGACCCTGAAGGCATGACCACCAGCTCTCTGTCAATGGTAGTTGGCTAGTACTAGTGGTATTGCAGAAATAGTGGGAAAACATAGTGCATGGTACAGACAACCCTCGTGTGAAGTTAGGAAATTTATTCAGGTTTTGTACACAGGAAGAGTCCTGCAGCGGAGTTGAAAACAACACGTTATCTTATCGATTTGTTCAACCTTGCCAAAGCTAACATGTGTTGCTGCCTGTGTTGTTATGTGACTGATCGTTTACCTTAATTTTGTTTTTTCTTCAGCTATTTTCCAGATCATCCAGAGCATCAGGCTTGCTTAATGTGCGTCAGCAGGGGGAATTGTGGGAAACAAGATGGCGGGACCAACCTATCGTATCCAGGCGAAGACTGCAACATTACCGATCCACCGACTACCAACAGAATAACCCCTCTGGAAGTTCGCGCAGGCCACGGAAATATTCACGGGATTGGCGAAAAAGGACACGCAATCACGAGTGTTAATCGTAACCTTTCAACCCCGAACTCTGACCCTCCAATAGTATCGAATAGCAGTCCAATGATAGTGATGATAGAATTATTGTTAGCCAATGAGCAACTCCTGACATATAGGTGTCCTCCAATAGGATCAGCTGTTAGATTACCAGGAATCACCGCTGTGTTACACCCCCTTCCATTGGTTAGTCTTCTGTGATTATATGAAATGTGCATGTTGTCATGAGCTCCAGTTCTAATACTAGCAAGATAGATGCAGACCTCTCATCCTCTGTCTCTACTTGTCGATGAGTAATGCCTTAATATCATGTCTGATTCTTCCTATTGGGTATCGAGGACGTATCACTGGAAGAGAGAAGGCAACTGTCTGTTTTGACTGTACATAAACAGTACTAAGTATCTATTCTGGTAATAAATTGATAAGGTAATCACACATGAATGTCTGCTCGTGTATTTTTGTGCTCATGTAGTAGTAAAGTAGTAATAGCAGTATCCAGTATTTGATTACACTGCTGCTGGGTTCCCTGACACTGGTAGGCATCAGTCGGCTAGTCTTCACACCACACTTCTGGTTAGTCTGCACACTTTGATGTCTTTCCTTACACACTCCATTGTTTCGGCAACAATATTCTGGAGAAATAAGGTGGAATAACAGAAGAGAGTTCGGATCAACTCAGCACTTCATCTGCCATATCAGGACAATTTTATGTAGTTGTATGACGCAAGTAAAAGCATCATTTTAGTGAAGGTGAATATTACCTAAGGCAATGAGGAGCAAAGGTGATCTAAGCTACTTCATTCCATTAAAATTACCTTTAATGTAGTATTCCCTACTTTTTTCCATCAACAAAAACAACTTATTGGCAACAAGAGTTTGGAGAGCTCATATCTCCATGAAATATTCTGATTATGCAAATGACTTCCACATCTACATAATTTATGCTTGGTTATATCTTATACCTTCAACTACTAGTACCTTGAACAGTTCAGTGTTGACAGTCCAATCATTTACTAAGTACATGTGTATGATACACTTGCTTTAGTTATGCAAATTATGGACTTATTTCCATAATTGGAATTTCTTAACCCTGATTTGCATAATTTGCACTTCTTATGCACCTTACCTAATCTACCTGCAAACTAAATATCATGGTAATCCGTTATTCATTTGTTCCTCATTCTCCTCGGACGATTTTGAAGAGGAAGGAAAAACTGCTGTTCCATAGCAAGCTGCTAGGGTGTCCAAACATGCACCACTTTCTCCTTAAATTCCAGGCTATCTGCCGCTAAAAATGAAGAACATATTACGTCCGGGTCAAAAGATACAGAAAACGGAAGTTCTGCTGCAGTACCAATGTCACACTGTCACACTAGGGGCCCAAAATTTATCCTGAAATTTGTCTCCCCAACACCTACCCACATACCAAATATCATTCCAATCCATCTAGAGGTCCTTGAGTTATGCTGACTATAAAAATCCGGAAACACAAACAGACACACCCAGATAAACAATACGGTCAATCGGCGCCTAATCTATGCGTATCAAGGGCGTCACTTAGCGGATTATAAATGAACGACACGAGAATAATATTACAATACGATTTTGCATTGATCATATACGAGCGACCCCTAGCAGTCAATGAAATGAATGCTGTGCACAGATTGATTGGATGATTGCTTGTATATTGAGCAACAGCTTTTAACATTATCTGATGTGCGGTGATATTCAAGGGATTATCCGTTCGTACAGTATGAGTACTGTACTAGTACTAGTAATCAGCGTTTGGGCATGACGCACCCGCCATGACACACGAGTCAGGGGTAGGAGGAACCCCTTGCATCCTTGGTTGGAAGTCCTCCCAGGAGACAGAAACTTCAAACAACATTCTAAATGTCGAAACATAACGTTAGATGTCTTAAGATAATTCACGGCATGGGGAACTCTACCCACACATGTCTGATTACAGTTCACCCTTGTTTTCTCGCCACTTACCTACTGTTTTTCAAAAACACGTTGCCTGAAAAGTGATGGTTTGAAACTTGCAGGATACTGATTAAAGTCTTCATACTACGATTTCGTGCCTAAAAATGTAAGGTATGTTTATTATTTCTGGATGAGGCCGAGAACTTATTGATCACCCCTCGTACCAACAGTTTTATGCAATTTGTAAACACTTAACGTGAACGCGAGCGAGGCTTAAACTTTACTGTGTAAAGTGGGTGTATAATAAGTTGTCTTTTAGATCGTCAAGAGTCTTATATTAACAGCTACATATTAATTGTGCAATTGATTCTATTTTACCAACATACTAGTGTAACTTTGATGTGTGCAGTAATATCGATAGTATTTATCGTCATGTACAAGACTAATCAGTTTCCACATAATTTGTCCATGGTACAACTATAGTGCGACCTTGCGACAGAAATTTTGAACCTATTCACCTTGTTAATATCATTATCACCAGTTACTCACATCTTTGTTTTGACATAACTCGATATATCGTGCAAGCCAACAAGGCTTGAACTTTACTGGGTGGTGGTATAATAAGTCGGCTTTTAGATTGTATGAATAAGATTGTAAAGTTTGGCCTGTCGACGGATTGGCATCATGATGTCGTGTGATCTTCTTAGGATCTTTCATCGGACTGCCTTAAGTTACAGGTTCCCGGCTCCCGTCAGCATTCACCGTCAGTGCACCATTATATATTGCGTAATCCACCTTTTGCACAAACATGGGACATATTCAAACAATTAGACAAATCCGCTGTTGCATTTGTTACCTGTTCTTACTACACTAATTTCGAACGGAACTGAGATGTATAGCAGTAGAGAAAGTGACAATTTACAAGAAAAGAAAACTCAACCGCAAGCATAGATGTCAAGTATAAAGTCTTATATGAATGTGTACCAAAATTCAAATTAGTGTGATCATTACTTTGCAGGCGACACCCAGTAACGTTAGGGAAGAGAAAAGGGAAAAAACGTGGACAATTGTACTCTCCAAGCAGAGGTTGAGTCGCGTAGATATAGTAGTAGTCGGAAAAAATTTAATACACCGGCGCTCCTCTTTAGAGTGTAATTTTTCCG